>NC_083624.1:12273903-12377173 GCF_963584025.1 Labrus mixtus
GAAAAATCGCTTTATCATTTCAGTAACACTTCGCTCTAAGTTCTAGTGTAACACAGTAAATGCACGTTTTGTGTTATAGAATAATAAATCGATAAGGAGATGTATGCATTTATTCATTCTTACATGGATAATGTTTCCTCTTGTAAGCACCAATGAGTGCAGGCTGGCATTAAATAGATGATGAATGATGGTATTGTAATTACATTCACTTGTAATATTGTAAAATAGGTGAAGTTTTAACTGTTACTGAATGTATGTTGCCAATTAATAAACACTATTGTTATATCAATTATAGCAGCATTTTATGTATAAGTAGTTGCATTTTATGATGGTTGAGATTGCTGACAATGCCAAATAAGTAACTTCCAGTTATGTTCTATCAGAAATTGGTTTTCAGAATTTGAGAGAATATGAGCTATAAGCATGTAATAAAGCTGTAGTGTGGTCAGGAGTAAGTTAAAAAAAAAACAAAAAAAAAACAGCTGTCAGGATTATTATTCAATCTCTGTTGAGATGTTCTGCTGCAGAGGCATTCAGGAGTTGTCAGTGATGGGAAGATTATAGTCGTTGTACAAGGATGACATCTTTGACAACTCTGAAGTGATGCGTTTGTCAAAACACATCTCATAAATATTCACTAAGGAGCTAATCTCTCTTGAAAGCTACTCAGCTACGAGGTAGAGAGTCCAACAAAGAGCAATTTTATAGAAGATTTAGTGCAAAATAATTATATAAATGTAATAAGCTGATATTTTATCAGTAAAAATAATGATTTTGATTTAATATCCGTAATGTAAACTGTGTTTTTAAGACAGCAGATTAGCAAGGAATGAATTCAAACTAATGAAATTAGTATTTGTGTAACATTTAATTAATGGCTTTACCGTTTATAACTCACACTATGAAAATACCTACATTTTCTAAATAGTTAACTAAATCGTCAATGAAATCTCATCTAAATGAGACACAAATGGTATATTTAGCTTTCTAGTCTTCTGACTACTCAAAGCGCTTTTCACACTGTACGTCACATTCACCCATTCACACAGTAATGACAGAGGCTGCTATGTAAAGTGTCTATCAGTTTTAACTAATCCCATTCAAACATATTTACACACTGCTGAAGTAGAGAGAGAGAGACGACCGACTCTACAGTTGAGACACAGCCGCCCTACAAAATGATCAATTGTCAAATATGTACAGGAACAATCAGCTTATTCTGTTAAAACAACAAAAATGTC
This sequence comes from Labrus mixtus, assembly GCF_963584025.1. NCBI lineage: Eukaryota > Metazoa > Chordata > Actinopteri > Labriformes > Labridae > Labrus > Labrus mixtus. Next base: position 12,275,145 of record NC_083624.1, read on the forward strand.
AAAAGGTCTGGAGCCACCTCCTGTTTCAAGTGATTGAATCAAAGCTAAATTTCACCTTAGCATTGTCAGTATTAGGTAGCACGACCTCTGTGCCGTCTAGAAAATGGTATGACATGAGCATAATGTAACTCCAGAGAGGTGCTCCATCACTATATGTCTGCAGATTAATGGCTGCAAATGTCGCAGGGAATAAGGTCACGCGCCAAGAGACCTGGGCTATGAAGAGACATCTGAGCACTTCCAAGTCTGAATCTCAGCTCCACGGTCCACTGAGAAGCCAAATGTGCTGCTGTCAAGCCCTGGCTTGCAAACACACATAAGCACACAAACACACTTAACGGCAGCATGGTGTGGCCTCAGTGATGAGGGAGGACAGAGACAGGGTACATTCTTACATGGAACATTAGCCATGATTAGAAACCATTACCTGAAATGCCTCTGTCACCTCGATGGCACAGCTTTAGAGCCAAGGCAGCGGAGAAGGCAAGTACATCCGGTACAAACATGATGCGGCCAAATCTAAACTTTGATCCAGATGTCAAACTCAGACATCTTAACTCATTTCACCTAGGTCCCTGCCATATATGACTTTGGCAATTTTCTCACATTGTTTTGCAATATCCAGGTCATATATGGGTAAAGAAAGAGAAAGAGAAAAAAAAACAAGTAGGAAATCTTGCTCTCATTTCAGTTTCAGTCTTCCAGTTTGTGTGCATTGGACTTTAAACTGTAACTTTTGCATCTGTACAAGATGATACAGCAGAATCTTTATTTGAAGAACAGGGAAATAAAAAAGGCGTGAGTGGGGGCCGAGTAGGTCACACACAGCAGTCAGGGAGAAGCATGGTACTAAAAAGCACTTCATAATGAATGATAAGCAGCCAGTATATTACTAATTAGCATGCTAATAAGCAACTAGTAAATGGTGAATAATGTGACCTTAATTGAAAGTGTGAGTGAAAGTTGTATTTGTTTTATTTAACCTTGTTCTTTCTGCTCCCTCTCTAACGCAAACTCAAGGTCTAACTCAACTCTCACTGGGCCACTTTGCAGCATTCAAAATCTGAATGTAGATCTTTTTATTTTTAAAGTTTATGTACTTTAATGACAATTTAAGCTCCTGCTCATATCCTTCAGTTTGTTTAAATTTTGACAAAGTGGTACTTCTTCTCCCGTTGCTAATTTTGTTTTGGTCATGTAAGTAATGTTCTTTAACAGCAAATATACTGCTGTATTTTAACTGTCAAATGTGTAACTCATCAAGAATATTTGAGGTGAAAAGATAATGGCTGGGCAGTGTGCTGTTAATCACTTCTGACACCAGCACACATGCAATGATGTGTTCATGCTGCATACACACAGGATGTTTGTACCTGATACCACCATAACCACACAGCAAGCTTCATGATAACCTTACATCACTGTAAACAAAAGAAAAAAAGAAAAAAAGTGAGGGTCACAGTGTTTGTCCTCCAACATTTCACGCTTAAATTGGAGTGTGTGTCCGTGAAGCTTATAGCTAAGTTAAAGTAATACAAACTGCCAAGATAATAACAAAGTGTGTTTGTAGTGGAACAAGGGCAGCAATATCCTTTGTTTGATTTGGCACCAAACGGGGGCCAGGATATCAAAGTAAGGTTTAGAAGAGACGGGAACAAATTCAGTGTTGCTTAAAAGTCTGAAAGTCAGGCCGAACTCTTTCACATTGATTAAAATTCACTTTCCTCTAAAACCAATGTCGAAGACTCTACGCCACCTGCCTCTTGCCCTTATGGTGTGTCACCAGGGACATCCTGCAACAAGCTTCAATGTCAGCTGCTATCTGTTTCTCTCAGAGAGGGGCATGATACTGTACAGATGGATGGAGACAGCGATTACTTAAACCTGGAGAATTGTGCTCAGTCGATATGAGCGGTTTTCTGATTTTAGACTACCAATTGAAGGAATTACCCAGCGTCAAAGCACATAGCATGTGGCATATTGGTTTTGCATATGACGTAATACAAATATTATTCAATTCTGCATTTTATGTTCAAATTATCCTCTGTAATAAAGTCTTTAAGGGCCATTATATCAACTTAATTCAAAGAAAATATAATACTCAGTCTGAGGTTTTTGATTTGTACTAATTGTGCTAATGTTCTGTCTATCCAATATCTGTTTGTCCAAGCCATTGTGAATAGCTGTTGTTGTGCAATTTTGCCAGAGCCGGAGCAACAGCTTTATCAATAGTCCCTCTTTGATTGAATTCCAGCCTCAACAACCTGCAACAAATCAGCATTTGCAGACACCCACTAAGCAAGAGCATAATCATGTTTGGACTGGGAAAATCTAATTCTCAGTCAATTATCTTGGCCTCAATGGAACTGATAATGGTTACTCTTAAGCTGTAAATTGGCACAGTTTAAATGTAAACACAATATTTCACACTGAATGTGTTGGCGGTGGATCAGGTTCCCATTTTTTTGGTCCAAGGCCACTTTTTTCGTTGGTGGGCAACGGTGTGGGTGGGCGACAGGGTGCTGGTGCTCAAAGGGATCTTGGACTACATTAACATTATCAGTTAATCCCATCATAGTAGCAGAGCAGTAAACCAGATGCAGTGGCGAGGCCCCAGCTAGCATCGCCGCTGGCGTGCTTCACACATAGATATCTCAAAGGCAATGTCACAGCAGAACTGAAGATGATACGATGTCTTTCCAGTCAGTCAAGGTTGACAATATTATGAAGTAAGACACCTACACAGTCTTAAAATACAGGGCCCTCGCTGACGTGTAGCAACAAGAATGATTCTGTGACAGCTTTCTGAGTGTAAAAAATGTTGGCATTTCTGCACATGAGAAAAAAGCCCCAATCTGCACTGGTAAGTCATTCACAATGAAAGAATGAACGACTGCTTCTGTGTTTCTGACATAATATTGCCCTATATGTAACATTAACAGTTTCTGTGAAACTTATTCATAATTGAGAGACCTTAATCAATATCAATGAGTGATTCATAGAATCAATATAACACCATGCTGCTGGTATTCCTACCTTTTTATTTTCTGTATAATGAAGGACTGCTGCAATATTTCTGAATCAGGAAACACAAAATGCATCACTCTAACAAACAATGGACATTTTCTGTCCAATTTTTAAGGATTCTTTATTCAGAATTTTTAATTTATTCAGTTAACACAAAGAACAAACAAGTAAAAGTAAAATTATTTAATTCTCACTGACATTTTATTCTACAGACTTAAATAAGATGTCACATTACTATTACTTCAGCTGAACTGCAAGGATTGAGAATGCTGTTAACTGGGAATATTAAAGGGGACATATTATGAAAAATCCCCTTCTACAGTGTTTTTGAACACATATTTGGGTAACCTGAGTGACTACTGGCACACAAAATGTGAAATAAACCCATCCAGTCCTTTGTTTGTGGTCTGCACAAGTCTTACAACACAGAGGAAAATGAGCCGTTTCAAATGTTCTCAGTTTGTGATGTCACATGCTGGATTCTGGTAAAAAAAAAAAAAACCCTCTCCTCCCCTGGTATCTCCACCCATGCACTCCACCCCCAGCCTAGAACAAAACTTTTGCACAGATCCGCCATTTTTTTTCTTGCTACAGAGGAGTGATGTCTACCGGGAAAACTCAGGGGGGGCTTATTGCATTTAAAGAGACACACACACCAAAATCTGAGAGAGCTGGTTTATACAGGGTCACAAACCTCCTCTGGTGCTTGATTCATGTTACATTTTGACCAAAGCACAGCACAGATGTTTCATTTAGACCACAGGGGACTGTTTGAAAAGGTGGAGAAGGGGCATAATATGTCCACTTAAATAATAAATAGTATGATAGTTCCACTGACGCAGCATAGGATTTTTTTAACAAACGTGCAACTCATGATGCACAAAAATACACTGCTCTACATCTTAAACTTGGTAATGGGGAAAGATCAGTGTGTTATTTGAATCACAATAACAAGGAAAATTTCATCTCTTTCATTCCCAACCCACGCCTTTTTCTTAACCTATGTTGCTTGGATCTAGCAAGCACTGTATGACCTCTTGCAAGAAGTGCAATACACTGTTCTTCACAGCTTGCTGGCAGAAAGCCATCACAGCAAACTTTTCACCCTACAGGTTGTAGATCAGTGTTTATAGTATGGACATTGTGGCAAAGGCAGTAAGACCAAAATAAATATTGAAAGAAGAGGCCGAAAGAAGAAAGAAAAATAAGTCAGGGACAGAGCAAGTATTAAAATATATTTCAAACAAAATTCTTACATAATGTTGCTTTCAGAAAAAGTCAAATTTCTGTCTCTTGTACAATTGAATAAGGTGTTGGTCCTATTGTTGCTGTACAGTACTGGTTTTCTTTAAGTATGAAAACATCTCTAGGAAAAGTCTAAAACTCATATTACCCAGTTTTTTCCTAAAGCAGCAAATGCCCAAAGCCACAAACCACCACATTTGATATCCTTTCCTTAGTTTTACCAGAAATAATGAGGCTCATGTCAGCCAGGAAAGATAGCCATTTGACTCATCCGTCAATAATATAGCCCAAGGATCATTCAAATGTTTTTCTTGCCATGCTGCTCTGAATAAATCTTATTGATTCTCTCAAATGTCCAAATTCAACAAATGACCTGACCAATCTTAATCTAGAAAGGACCTTTACACAGAGGCAGTGTTACATCCAACAAAGCATCTGTACACAAAATATGTTTGGTATTGCACTGACCCAGGTCCTGATCCTCTTCTCAGCAGGGGCTGGTGTTGTGTGCGCCTCATAGAAATGTAGATAACAATTGCTTGGCTTGAAAGCACAACACACTATCCTTATTCAAAGGAATGTGAAAAGTTCAGATTGTTCATGCTAGCAGCAGGGTTTTGCATGATATTGTTTGTTGTTATCTCTGCTGCACATACTGCATGGATCTATGACCATGTTGAATGTAGAAGTTGTAGTCTCCTGCTGCTCTGGGCTGATTGAAATGGTTCACATGCTCAATGATTCAACCCTCTCTCTCCCCCTCCCTCTCTCTCTCCCCCGCCCTCTCTCTCTCTTCTGAGATTTTTTTTTAGCTTGAACCGCTTCATTCCAGCTGTTCTGATGCCCTTCTTGTATTCCTGGGAGATTTTCAGGAGATCAACAGTTTATTACACATCCTTTGGAATTATGATATCTTACGGGAAGGGCAGGACTCTTCATCCAAACAAACATTAAAGGCAAATGTAAATCTCTTAAAATACTGTCTAGTTAGGTCATTATGGTCCATTTTAAGGATCTATCATTACAATGGCTTAGAGCAGTGGTTCTCACTGAAAGCAGCTCCGGGACTCAATGTTGGGTCCCAACCCACCAGTTGAGAACCACTGCTCTGGAGGGGACCAGCTGCTGCTACTGGTATGCCAGAATGTGCAAAATCATCTGTTTTATCAAAAGTCTGCACAATAGGCTGAAAAGTATCATAAATGTGGGCACAGTTAATCAAACATTTAACTCTGTTAACCGTTAATCCGTTGATAATAGTATAATAATAGAAATTGTTTGGATATATCACCTCCTCTGATGGTCCGACTATGAGCTGGAAGTGTGTTTTCTCATCATCACAGTCATTTAAACATCTGCTGTTCCGTGTATAACACTCATAAAATACAGTACATCGCTAGAAATAGAAATAACACTTTCTTTCTCAGAGTCAAAAGCAAATGAGATCAGCTTACTTGAGTTGGCAAAAGTGAATTCAAATACCAAAAATTAAGTTAAATGTTTGATAAGAATGAATTCAATTAACATTCCGTTAAAAATGAAACCCATGGTGAAAGTTTGACATGCTCAAAGTTACGATAAGGCAACAAAATGAGCCATTCAGATTGAGAATGTAGCAATGTCATGTTATGACATGAACTGTTTAATATCAGTAAGTAAGTTAAAAACAGTCAACACATTTTTTTTTTTCTTGTCACACATGGATGATAAAACCTTGACCTATGACCGGTCAAGGCTTTAGTCTGTTCGACCCATCCATCCATCCACCCCATCCACATGCTAATGCTAACCTTTATGCTGAGTGATACTTTGACTTCCTTGTATGTTTCCTCATGTTTACACTGAAACTATTTCATTGCCCAGCTAACAACAGGAGCAGAACTATTTTTACACAGAAAGTTCTGGAAGAGCAGCAAAAACATAGGAACCAATTAGCTTTGAAGAACATCAAGAAGGTAACTTTAAAGACGGAGATATATTTGTCAAGAGACCAAAACAAATCAAAAGTAGAGTGGATGTGCTGCTTACATTTGTCAGCTTGCCAGAGAAATGATTCACAGTGTCTGCTATAGGTTCCACTTTGTTGGTTGTAAAACGAGCAACTGTTGGCTAACACATTAGCCAGAAAAACGTCATTGTGTTGCAAAAAATCCAGGAATTCTATTTTTACATCCCCCTTATGAAATCTGTAAGAAAAATAGAAAAATAGAAAATAAAAAGGTGTGCGCAGTCAAAGGGTTTTATAAGCCTGCCATGGTTTTTTTGTTCCCCTGTGTGACTCACACAAACACTGGTGTTTCCACTTACACCACTAATTAGACCTCTGCTGAGAGGACGGGGTGATGCTGGGATTAATTGAGGTCCTGAGTAAAAAAGAATACAGTGTCATCCTTCTCTTAGATGTCAAATGCAAAATGTCCATTGAAAACAGCCTTTTCCCATTGCTGAACCTGAACACACTACTCAGTACACAGTATGCACTTCAAACAACATCAGCCTATAGCTTCTTTTATTACTATGCAGTATTAAACAACTATATCTACCGTAGTGTACCTGTCTTAAAAAATGATGAATGTGACTTCACACTTGTTCACTTGTAACCCTTTGGTATATTAGTGTAATTGTTCCATAACAGTCTATAGGTTAGACCTTGTGCACTGAATTGTTGTTTCTATCATGCAGGTTTACTGTGAAATTTCAGCATGTTGCATAATTGAATGGAATTTGGACAGCGAGGCATTTTTTTTTATACAGATGCATTATGTATCTTTATTTAATGCCATAATTGCTGCGAAGGCTAACTGCTCTCGTGTATTTTGATATTACAGGGAAGGTTGTGTCATTTCATTGTTCACCATTTCCAGTGAATATTGCAGAAACTGAACTTGATCACTGACAGTATAATTGTTGATATTTATCAGTAGATATGGCTGCTTATGCAATTCAAACAACACACTTCTTGTGATTCATTGTTACTGTGGACCTTCCCCTCTTTGCAATTGCTGATTAATTTCAATAATATCATTCTGATATGATCTTATTTTTATTCATTTCACCAAAACTTATTGTCTGCTAAATTTAGGCTGATAATCTTGTTGTAATAATAGTGACAGTTGCAGTGCACTACACTTTATACTTCATTAATCCTGTGAGGGGAAATTCTGTTTTACACTCTGTTGTTGAACAAGCTACACACACACACGCTGAAATACACACACATGCACAAACAGGATCCTATGGACATGCACTAATGGAGAGGTCTCAGAGTGAGGGGGCTGCCCACAGCGAGCGCTACTGAGCTGGGGGGGGGGGTGTACCATGCAGTCTTCGTTAAGTGAACCAACACCTCTTCAGCTACCAGATCAATTTCCAAACTTGATCCGCACCGGGACTTGAGCTGTCGACCCTCCGGATCCCAACCCAAGTCCCTGCAGACAGAACAACTGCCGCCCCACTAGTAGATGAGAGTGATTTTTAAATATAGCCCAGAGGAGATCTAAATAATCCTTTTAGTAAAAACACACCACATGACAATATGTAAACAATAAATGTTTTCTTTGTACTTTAACCCCTGTAAGATGCATGTTGGATAACCAGGTTTTTTAAGCAATATGAGTTTTAGTATTTTAGGTTAAGGTTACAGAGGAAGACGCATGAACCCTGAGTTAAAGTGGGATTCTTTTTCTCGCTTCAGTTCAGTTCTATACAGTACTTTGATTCTAACCTACAGAATATTTGTCAAGCGGTAGTGTTATTGGTATTATTGCACTTACAAAGATGCCATTCTTGTGTTTTCTATGTAGGAAAAGTGACAGCAGTGTCTTTAGTGTATGTAGTACATTCTGATGAGGTGCCACAGTTGAGTCAATCTGATAAAGTATTTTCCTTGTACTCATGGCTACAGGAAAGGGTATGAATGACAGCTTACTGACTGTAAAACACGTCAGGTATGCTGCAGACATAAAATACATGCACACGGCCCTCTCAAGGACATGGCTGATGATGCATATATTTAATGTTGCTTCATACTTTATTTTCATGAATATCATCCAATGGCAAACATTTGGTTCATAAATGCTTTTAAAAAAGATTCAAAGAAGACTTAACTATCTAATAGCTTAACTAACTCACTTTTCAATTCTCCACGAGTAAGTATTCAACAAATGTTTGTTTCATACTTTGTACGTAGGTGTAGGAATGCAGTGAGCAACAGACTTCTTCTTCGTCGTCTGTTTCATTTTAATTTCTGTGTAACCAGGTTTGTAAGGAATTATAATATATTGCATTATGATGATATTGGGGGAAAGGACTTTTAACATACGAGCCACAGGGTTGGAGGTCGCTGAGCATTCAAAAGTAAAACATTTTTTTGTTAAATTATTAGTGCCTTTTTTTTTACATTATCCATTGCTTTTTCCAAACCTGGGCTGAGCTCTCTGAATTGAAGCTGATATTACAGATGTCACATTGTGTAAGTCACTGGACATTTTCAATCCAATCAGTTTTTAAATTGTCTCTTTCAACATTATAGTGCCTCTCGCAACACAAATGAGATGGATTCCAAACTATGTAATTATTTCAAATACATCTTGCTGGAGTTCAGGGATTCAGAATGTGTATTTCTAAAAGTCACAGCAGAAAAACAGCCACTACTGTGATAAAAGCATGCAAGACAATTATGTTGGCTGCTAGGTAAGGCTTTAGTGATGCACATTTATATAAAGCCATTGCCGAGGCGGCACTTGTGTTGAATACTTTCACAAGGATAGATTATACCCCTGTTTCGACCGGAGGAACTTTCACTTGAACTAAATAGGCTTTTTGAAGAACTATGTGTGTTTCCACCAAATCTACCAGGGTACAAATGTAGTTCTGGGGTAAAAGATCTACCCCTAAAAAGACCCTGCCAAGGGTTATGTATTTTTTAAAGGTCCAGGGACTTTTGAGAACAGGACAGCCCCAGCAGTGCTGAATGTCTCTGATTGGTCAGACACAGCAGGGTTTTAGATCCCCCTACTGTGCTTAAAAGACTGCAGCTGAAAGATTGTTTTCCCCCACATTTATTTATAATCAAAGTCTGACTGTTTCAATTATAAAAACGTGCAAAATTACTTAAAGACCAAATGAACAAAACACAACTAAACAATCTGAATAAATAGAAAGAAAACAACAGAAGAAGAACAGAGATCAAATCTGGATTTAAAACCTTTACAGTTGTTTTTATCTCTTAAGCTTGTTTAGTTTTAATTTAAGTGTATTTTAAGTTATTCAGTCATTCATGAAGATAAAATCACTTGGTTTGACTTCTACAGAAATAATCTACATTTATGTTTGTATTGTCTTGCCAAACTTTAAAGGGAATTGTTAATTATCCATTAAAATACTTATATTAATATAATCGTTGATTATATCATATTCTAACTTTGGTGTCTGCGAATCTTTTTCAGAAATCCAATTTTAAAATGATCCCTACAAAGATTATCTGTATTCACAATCAGAAATCTGATGTTCTAAAGTTTAAATGTCATCATCACAAAAAAAATACCTCCCCACAATATTAACTTTAAGAAATGAATTGCAGGGATTAATATCATCATCTTCTTAAAAGGTGTTTCTTAGGATTTTGGTGAAATGGGGGGAGTGTCCAGTTTAATTCTTTTAACATTTTCTATAGGAGACCTCTTTCCCTTTAAGGCCCTGACACACCAAGGAGATCGTCGGCCCCTTGAGCGGCTGTAGTATCAATGCTTTCACCCATTAGTGCCTCTGTCTCTTCTTTTCTTTTTCCACTAAGACCAAGGGCTGACGCCAGTGCCATTTTTAACTTTCATCAGACATTATTCTCGATTAGTGGGCTACCTATAATACGAGTGTTGCACAACAGCAGTGTGTAAATGGGGACCTTTGGTCAAAAAGGGGATTATGTCTTCATAACAATATCATATTCATTTTGTAACCTTCGGTAAGCTTCAACTTTAAGTAGGACATATTTTCAATAATTAAAAGAGCTAACATGTAAGAATGACTCCTATCATTGCACAATGGTTAAAAAGACACTTGAAGTCTCTCCCTTTTCAAGTTGAACTTTGAGTTCTCTTCTCTGTGAGTAAGAATACACATCAATATTTAATGCCACATGAGGGCAATCCCATTTTCTTATCCTACCAATTGGTATAAAAATAAGGTTGCATTGCTTTGGCTGCTGTTCCAGATGCAGACAGAGAAAGAGCAAAACAGGGATGAGCTTTAAGCTGTGGCTCTGCCCTCCAGAAAGTCATTAGGTCAGAGAAGTGTGGAGGATGGTCGGTGAGGGGCCTTTAATAATGAAGAGCTTGTGTTCCACCGGGAAACACCGCCTGGAGCAGACATTCACACCGAGGCGGCTATGGAAATGAAAGATTCTGAGATGCACAGAGGTCCCACAAAGCGTTTGAAAGAAACAGGCAGGCTAAAATCGCTTTGACAGGATAGATGTGTGATTCGGTTGACACAATTTTAAAACTGAAAATTCCTCAGAGATAGCTGCGAAGGATAAACTAAAAGCATTAACTACTGAAGAAGAAAAAAAACCTAAAACCTTTAGGCTGAAAAATACTGCAACATAACACTTTTTTTTTCCTTTACCGAATCATATTGATAATTTTTATGGTGTTTAATTTGTTACACAGTAGCTGTCCGTTTGAGGACTTATCTTTTTTTTTTAGACCTCAGCTTGTTTTTGTGTGTGCATCATTCACAAGGTCTTCAACCGGATCTCAGCAAGAGGTCCTACTGCTCTGAAAAACAGAGCTGCTATTTAAAGCTGATAAAAACAGAAGATCAAGCAGGTTTTGGAATAAAAAAAATAAAAAAAATCAGTGTTTCCCTGATGCTCTTCAGCAGATGCAACACATCAGGCGGTGTAAGCCAGGCTTCTACGAACGAACTCTCAGCATGACCTTGGTATGTTTTATGTCAAGTGTTCACTGTTAACAGGTTTTAAAAGAGAGTGTCCCTGGCTCTGATTTTCTTTAAACATATGGTACCAGAATTATAAAAAAAACACAAATAAACTCTTTCAGGCTCAAACTCAGGGGGGAGGATCGATTCACTAAGAATGGATTGCAGCCATTGAAAGACTATTCGTCAATTGCAGCTGCTATCTGCTCCATCTCAAGTCACAAAGCATTTTGCTCTCATGATGATGTTTAAGCACACCCACGCCAAGATTGTTGTGTTTAGTGCAGTTTGCTCTTACATTGTGTCTGATTGTGGCGCTGAGTGGTAGGCATCTCCTCTCTCTTCTGTTCAGAGCTGTGCCGTGTGCTCTTGATGGAGCTCAAGTCTATCCACATATAGATGATGAGCTGGGAGCGGACGCTTGTCACCAGCATAGTGTGAAATCAAATCTTAACTGATGTAAAAATGGTGGAACTTACACCTTTTTTTTTTATGAAGTCTCTTCCCTGGACTAGCTGATCTAGCTGGGGTTCAGCCGCTGACAGCTGCATACTGACATTTCTCCTTTTAAAATGAATAACAGTAATGTCAATGCAATATTTACAGACTTTATTGAAAGAAAATGTGTCTTTATTTCATAGAAGGGTGGAATTGTTGTCCTGAATCGGCAGAATCATTGCGTGTGACATCACTCATAAATACTGAGGATCATTAGTAAGCTTTGCAATGTTACGTCGGCATGTTATCAGTGCAGACTAACTGGCTGTTGCTATCTCTTCTGAGATCTTGCCACTTCATTTTTACAGTGATCGCCTATTGAGATCTGGGAACCAAAATAAACTACAAAAGAAAAGTTCAACATGCAGCAGAAACTTCCTGCTATTGAGCACATGGAAATACTGGATGCACTCCCCCTCTCTAGAGTCCAAGGCTTTGAGTGAATGTCCAAATGCAGGCCTTGGTAACAATATAAGACAAGAAGACCAGCCGCTCCACTGGCTATTGCGCACGTGGCACATTGTAAATTCTAAGACAGCTGTAGTGCAGAAACCAATTCATGTCACAGTGTGAGCAACAGGGCTTGACTATCAGATGACACATTCATAAGCTACTTTCATACTCGAGCTGAACTGTGCTATATGCATCTTTTTTTAACAATAGGTAAGCAACATCCTTCATATTCCCTTCAGTTTCAAATCTTCAACAATAAAAGCAGTGATTTATCAAAGCCTTAAGATCTGCATAGGGCACTGTTATATTAACATTACCAAGGAAGCCCTGATCCCACATCTTCACTCGGATATATTCCCTCAGGTTATTGCCTGTACTGAGCAGTGATCCAAGACCTCTTTTGGATCTCAATAATATATAACTGATATGAATTTTTCTTATGTATAAGATAACAAGAGGGTCTAACTGCATATCCCTTATGACTATTTATGCCCCTATAGAAAAACAAAGAGCCAGTATTTAAAGCGATGGCTCCTTTGGGAAAATATACATCTGACCGTTAAATGAGATGTTACAACAAAGAGCTGAAAAGGTTAGACTGGTATATCAATTCATTTGTGTTTTTTGAACAGACTTAAAGGAAGAATGTGCAACATTTTACACATAAATACAGCAGAAATCAAGAATATCATGTAGCTGTAATGTAAACATCTCTCTGGGTCATGACTGTCTACAATGAGTGAGAAGCGAGAGTCCATCCAGCTGTAGGCTACTGTTGTCGGCCGTGTTTACATCATGTGTAAACAGCACGGCTTTGCGTACAAAGCTGTTTTAGTCAAGGAATAGAGAAAAGAAGGATAACATACTCACTGCTTATTTGAGTGTCACATAAGAGTCTTTAGATCTCGGTCGCTTCATGTCAATCTATGTGCAACATGAAGCTATGTGTTAAACAAAGTGTGCTAACGTTAGCCTGCTAACATGACATTGCAGGCCACAGGCAGCTCGAGCAAAGGACAATTCTGTCCACAGCTTGCGCTTAATGGTGCTTAAATATGGTGCGTTTTAATTGATAACTACTTTGTGGAGAGGGGTTGGAGGTGTGCTGCTGGAGGAGAGCGGAAGATTCAGAATAGCGGAGGTGTCGCCAAACAGCAGCTTGTTTTGGTTTAACGTTGGTGCTTAAGGGTGACATCTACTGGATCAAAAAGTTGCAAATTTGTCCTTTAAGAAACCAGATGTTTTAATGAACATTTTTTACAGATGTGTGTAGTTGTTCATTTGTTTTTGTTTTGTTTTCATTTTGTTTGTTGGAAGAATCAATCTAGCTATTAACCCTTGTTTTCAGTGTTTGCACTCAGCTGAGTTGAATATTTCAGGCCAGTTTTCTCCATGATGCCGGCGAATCTAGCAGATAGCATTTGACGACTTTCAGGCCAGACTTCCCTTTTGCAGCATTTACTTTGCGGACCTGCAGGAAGAATAGCTTCTCGCTACGCTGAAGCTGATGGGGATCCAAATAAACAGAAACACAAACAGAACTTAACGCACTTATTTCTTTGTCCATAACATCCCAAAATAGTGCTCGTTCATCTATGGAGTCACCGTTCAACAGTGAACTTTAAGTTATACAGCAGCTTCATGTTAGCTGACTTCAGCGTTATGAGCCGTAAATAGCAACAGGAGTAATGTTTGCTGATGTAATCATCATAATGCAGATTCCTAAAAAAGTCAAAAGCTAATCTTTATCGTTTATTTGTTGTTGTTGTTGTTGTTGTTGTTGTTGTTGTTGTACAGGGGTCAATTTGATGATTTTTTTTTTTTTTAAGGTTTATTTTTAGCATTTGAAATCAGGGAGAGAGAGATAGTGGTAAATGACATCTGGGAAAGGACAAGGTCAGATTCGAACGTGGGCCACCCGCTAGGAGGACTATTGCCTCCGTACATGGGGCGTACGCACTAACCACTATGCTACCCAAGACCCGGTTTGATGATTTATGATCCTTTCAGGTAGTCAGTGAATCTAAACCCTGGTTGGCTTTGACACGGTGTCAAGCAGATTTGTTGCTCAAGTTTGTACTTTTATGCAGATATCTAGTTATAGAGACTAACACATCATCATCAGAATACTTCTGATTGGAGCAGGCATGTTATAAGCATGGACAACATTAAGTCTGTATTTCCTCTTTTGCTGTCCACACAGACTGTTTTCATGAATACACCAAATCCTTCCCCGGTGCGGTGAAGTTCAAGAGGCTTTTTCAGCTTGAAATGCTACGCTAAACTTGAATTGAAAACCATGCAGTAGACTAAAAAATAAGCAGCACAAATGAAAACTCAAATATGAATGCAGGGATTGTTATGAACAAGGGCACATTTAAGATTGTTTTGGGTGACTCACATATTCAGTACTCAAAATAGACAGTGAAGCAAGGACAAGGCTGCGGCAATGCATTCTGGGACGTCAGAAAGCGACCTCAACTTTGTCGTTGTGAAGTCGAAGTTCAAATAAGGCGAAGACATCACCCACAGGCCACCTTAGGGATACCGTAAGCGCAGCGATAAGCGGCATGTCCTGTGTGAGGTGTGTCTCGGGGAGACAGATGCTGGAGCCTGACCTCTGATAACTGTGTCAGGAAACTTGGCTTGACGGCAAGACAGCAAGAAAAAAAAAGAGGGAAAAAAACTGGTGCATTCACAACTCACAGGCTGCCCAGAAATATCTCGACAGACTTCATTTCTGGATTGTAGCTACTACATCAAAGACTTCAGAGGGCTGATATGCATGTCCTGACCGAATGTTATGAATGTTGAATCAGAGCACTGAGGTAAATTTGAGTCTGACATGAAAATGTTGGTTAGCTGAACAAGACTAAGGTCAGGGAGAGAGTATCTAAAAATGAGAACTGTCATTCCATGCTTGCCACTACTGATGATGACAGCCCTTGAAGCCCTTCTGTTTATTTTTAGAATTGATTTTTTTTATTTTTTTTCATATGTACTGTAGTCACATTTAAGGAGCTTCACAGAGAAGACTCGACACACCTGACAAGAAGACGTGCTTGTCAACTCAGTTAATAGGCTGCTTTGGTGAGCTGTATCTCCGGAGAGGTTGCTCAGTTGCAGGAGCCACTTGTCAGGTAATTTCTACCTCTGCATCAGAGATAAGGGTAAGAGTCACAGAGCCAATTAGTGTCATTTAACTGTCTCTTGATATCAATGCACGAAACACAGATACAGCTCGACTGTTGTACAATCTCAGAGGTTAATAGCGGCAAAATGGAGTTGCTGTACATTTGACAGAGCTAAACTCGTGTCGCAATGAGGTACTTTAAAAACAATCACCTCTTAATCAGCACTCTTGTTATATTGGTTGACTTCATCATTAGGCATTGCTCTGGATTTATTGCTTTGAAAATGAAGTATGGATGTAACAGTGAAGAGACTGTTATTGATTTTGTGTTTGTGATTTATTTCTGATAGTAATCTGAGGTATTGATTAATGATGCTTTGTTCTTATAATGTACGCGTGGTTGCCTTTTTCAAAGAAGATAAATGCATTTTAAATGTCAGCAGCACAGATCTGGAGCTGAAACATATCAAGTATATAATGACAAAAAGTAGTTTCTAAGTAGAAAGCCAAAATGCCAAACATTCCTTAGTTCCAGCTGCTCAACTTCAGTGATTTGCTGATTCCATTGCTTTTATGTTTTTTATGATTAACAAAAAACATGAAATGTATAGTACGCCATATTTTAAAAGTTAATTTAGCAGTTATCAAATATATCCGAACTAAATGTATAGTTGGTTTATGACTTTCAACAAAGAGATTCAAGTCAAACTTCCCTCAGCCTGTTTATGAGTCACTCAGAGGCTCAAACTTCTTTAACACGATGTTTTTTAAAGTGAGGGCTGCTGTGGCTCAGTTGGTAGTCGGTCGTCTCTCAACCAGAAAGTCAAGGTTCGATCGTGTGGGTAGATGTAGACATAAACTTTGAGTAGTCAGAAGACTAAAAAAGCGCTATACAAGCTCAGATCCATTTACCATTTAAAGTGAACCCCTCTCTGTCTAACTGCTAGCCCTGACACCATGTAGGAGAAGAGAGACGGCCCCACTCACTCAGGGACGCAGAGGAATTACAGCGGGGTGTCATGGCAAGAATGCAATTGAAGGAGAACCAGCAGACTTTCCAAACCGAGGGAAACTTTGATTTAAAATTCTTCAGATTAAAACGAACTGAATCAAATTTGAGATGCATACCTACAAACCTACAAACATCTGCACTCAGACGGACCACTAAGAAAGGGGTTGGGAAGAAGGGGAGGCAATTCGCTGAGGGAGTTTGTTTTGTTCTGAGAGACTGCTGCTACACAGTGAGACATCTACTGAATTGAGAGTCACACATTACACCTTTAAGCTTTTGTAGGTAGGTTGGCAAAACGACCTACAAAAGCTTGCCTATGCAGAATTGTGAAGGGAACATTTTTCTCTATATTCTAACATTTTAAAGTGTTAGAGACACCTAGAAACCCTGGACTAACTACCACAAAAAAGAATTCAGAATCTACAGGACATACTCTTCATTAAAACTTTTTGACATGTTGCAATATTGTAGACATCACACTGTGAGAGTGAATAATTCCCAGTTTATTATCCCAGATAAAACTGGGTATAGCTCTATTTTATTATTCCTGTTGTACACTTTACATTGTGACCTTTGATTGAACTTGAAATAGCTGTAAGTTGTATACATTGAGTTTCGTTAGCATAGGCAACAATCAAGATTCGCAAAACAGTTTATAAAGGACTTCTCATTCACCCGGGGACTGCTCTGTACACATCACAGCTGTTTGTGTTCTGTGCTTCTTCCTGAGATACATGTACATATATTCTAAAGCAAGGTTATGACAGTCTTTTCAAGTTATTCCTTATATTGTCAGGTCTATGGTAACCAAGGATGACTGGTAAATGGATAGTACTTGTATAGCGCTCTAGTAGTCTTCTGAGGGCTTATAATACATGTTGCATTCATACCGCATTCACACAACATTGGCACAGTATGCCGTAAAGTGCCCATCAAATATAACTAATCCACTTCATAGACATCCACACTCAGTTGGCTTTGCCATCGGGAGCATTTTGAGGCTTGGTGTCTTGCCGAAGAACACTTGGACACTGCAGGAGCTGTGGCTTGAGCTGACAACTGACTGACTGAAAGACAACCATGTCTACCACTGAGCCACAGCTGCGTTCATAAAACTCTGTTAGTTATACTGCTTCTTATTTAATGTGGCAGCAAGCAAAAGCTTCAAAAGAGGACATCCATAAACCTTGACAAAATATTGTCAGGGTCAGGTGTCTAATTAGGATGGTAAACACACGTCTTTGTAGTGATGCACTACCTATTTACTCTATTGGCATTTCCTGGTTAATAAGGATAAAGTGATTCTGTAATGATCAGAGCAGATGTGAAGTCCCTGCTGGGACACATATGCCACGCTCCCTGGCTTCAAGGGCTTGCACAATCAGATTTGACAGCCATGCATCAAACATCAATCTTTCCCTGATCAGAAAAAAACTCTACAATAGCTGCTGGTGTACATCAATGAGGACTATTTGAAGCTGTTACTTCAGAAGAAAGGAAAACAAAAATAAAACTACAACTATTCCAACTGCGATAGCACCCATGTCACCAAACAACAAACATGCAATCTGTTAGTATGGAAGAAGAGTGCGTGCATTGAGTATATAAACATACAGTATCTGTCACCCCAGCATGATGAAAGTGTCACTTTTTCACCTCTTTCTTCTGTCAGTAAAATACTTTACTTGTGCTGCCTGTGCTGCCTTCTGTTCATCTGGCTGCACCAAACATACATTTTCCTTTCCTAGATTCATGCCTCTGATTTTTATCCACTCAAGCCCTTTAATTCATTGGACAGGGATGAAAGGAGGAGCAGAACATGAAAGAGGGAGAAGAAATCTCGCCCCACTGAAAGTGAGAGTATATTACAAACATGTCAGAACTCAAGACTGAGTGAGTATGGCACAGTAATGTCAGACAGCAAAAGGCAGTCAGCAGCATTAACCTTTAAGAGCCCCCGGATAAACACTAACCAAACCAGTCAAAGTTTCAATTCGATATGGTCACTTGCAAGAGAAAGTAAAACTCTTTGAAACGAGCAACACTTGACACTTGTGTTGCTGTTTTTTCCAGATTATTTTTTGCAGACGTGGCTGGAACGCATCGTGATTGGATAGTAAGTTGCCATGGTAACACTTATCACCTTCTTTGAAAAAATAACTAGCAGGAGTAAGAAAGAAACGTTTTCAGCCATCACTCAGCTTTATTCCTTTAGGTATCTTTGCTTATAGAGTGCCGTCAAAATTTGAGGAATATGAATAAATCATTTCATTAGGCGTTGGCTCCAAAAGTGTCTGATGATCGGTTGGTCTCCGGAAGTTTATTTTACACCTAATTGGTGCTACAAATCTTACCTCAAACATATTAACACTTTTACATGCAGATTTGCTCACATGCATGTACCAAACACACAGTTATCTGTAGATTTTTCCTCTCGTCTATTAGCTCTACCACTTTCCTTTAGGGGTACACCCTGCACAGGTCACCAGTCAATAATATGGGCAGAAAACCAATCACATTCCTATTCTTACCTACGGGCGATTATACTCCCCAATTAACCTAACCCTGGAGTACTTTTTAAGAAAACCCACACAGAAAGGTTCAAACCTAGAACCTTCTCGCTATCAGGGCACCACTGCTGTAAGTCTACACCAAAAAACATATCTCAGACTGAATGATGACTTATTATAATTAAAAATCAATTACCTCGTGATATTTCACAAGGATTTCTTAATTTAATCTGGCTTTGTGGTGTTGTGGTTCGCACTGGCATTATTCAGCAACAAACAGGCTCTGGTCATATGAAACCTGAATGGGAGTGGTTGAGGTATTATATCCTATGAAATCCAAAAATATCAAGATCGGATGAAGAAGAGACCCTGCAAAAGTTGTGTATTAGAGTGTAAATGTGTAATTCAGTAACAGGCTTGACATCTTGTGTTTCACTGCTTATGGTTTAGTGTACGTTCTTTTTGTCTGTTATGATGGTCACTGTGTCCGATTAGGGAAATAATGAGCCATGAATTTGTGCAGTGACTTGACCGAAAGACATCTCAGACTACACGGTGGTACACAACCGATGAGGTGACACTGGAAGAAATAGTGGCTGGGCTACACAATACCCAGAAATAAGAATGTAGACATAAAAAAAATGTCTGTCTCATAGTTTAACTTCATCATTCTTCATTCGATTCACCATTTTGTTTTTCTATTCTTTTGTTTACTGCACATGCAGAGCACTCTGTACTCTCATTGGTCCACTTCACTGCTGTGACGGAACATGTCACACAAAGACAGTCAAACATGCTAGACTTTCTATCAGGGGGTTGTGTGTCATCCCAGATGTTGCTTTGATTGTAGTTCACCATGACACACTGCACGAGAAAAAACAAATCCCTACATCTTCCGGATCGTGCTAAAATTCCGCTTATAACGTGTAGTCTGACCTCGGCATAACCGTCACATAAGATTTTTATGAACTATGAAACATAAAAACAAGGATAAAGACAACAAATATTGATTTTAAATGTTAATATTGATCAAGTAATTATTTCAGATGGAACAGTTTAAGCAATTTTTTTTTTTTAGAAGACTAATGAATTTTTGCTTATTTTGATGATTGGATGGAAAAAAAATCTTACTGTAGCCTATAAGTTCATCCTTTTGTTCACTTTTTGGACAGCAGTTCCGTAAATGAAAAAGCACTCTCCAAGAAAAACATTGAAACCAAAGGGCTTCTTTTTTTGCTCCTCTGAGGTTGTCGTCATGGCAAGGCTTGTTTCAGGAACAACTGGCCCTTATCGGGCAGTGAGCAGAGAGAGATACCTGTGACAGCCAGCATGTTTGAGGCCCAAGTGCTTAATCTCTGGTCTCTGCTTCAGAGCAGTCAGGCACATCACTAGAGCACAAGGGGAGGGACTGCACGCGTTTCATATTAACTCACACGAGGAAAGGGAACAGGAGGAGAGCACGTAGTGTGAGCACGAGCGCGCCGCTCTAATCGCGCCAAAGACTACAACAAACAAACATTGGTGAACTGTGATTGATGGCAACACGGTTAATAGGACTCCCAATCCTGCAGAATGTGTGAAGGGGGGGTGGCGGGGCGCAGAGATCAATAGCAGCTCGGAAGCATGTTAGAGAATCATACAGAATCAGATTGATGACAGCTGGCGGTGATGCATTTGGCAATCTAATTTTAACACAAAGTAACTCAGTGATAGTGCTGCCACAAGACTGAACTCAATCCTCGTGGGCTAACAGTATCACAGCTGTTGAGAGTGCATTTTGTGCGTGCTGCAGGTGGAAGTAGGGCCAGCAGTGCGGTTTCATCTTTTGATTTTCAATTCATGCACTATTCCATCAGAGTGCGTTGAATTATTCATCCTTAGTGGCAATCTCACAAATATTTTAGGCCCAAAAACCTCTTTTACTGCACTGTCAGGCTTGGATATACATTTAGACCCGCTCCTACAAATTGATATTGAAAGAGCCACACTGGTTGATAGTCTCAGTGCAGCCAAAAATTCATAGCAGTTGACGATAAACCGGCTGCACACAGAGCCGTGCCAGCTCCACCAGACACAACACAGAACAGACACAGACATTCATTATAGAAATGCTTAATTTGTGTATGTATGCATGTGTCCTTCTGTAGATTAGCATGTTTTTCTACGTGGTACACACTGAATACATGCTGCTTGTGTGGGAGAAAGCTTTCTTCTAACCAAGGCACTCATAATGCTGTGTGCCTTCTGTAAATACTGTTCACTGCGGCACTGCCTTGTATCTCCGAAAAAGATAATTTCATTCCTTGTTTTCATCTTCTGGTTAATGGCTGAAAATATACTGCGGCTCTTTAAGAGGCAATGGCTTGTGAGAATGACTGAAAAACAAATCAGGCAAAAAGGGGGAAAAGGCTCCAGTTCTGTAGTTAACAGTTTCTGCATTAGCATTTTATGTCTAAATCCATAAAAGAAAATTATGGGTTATCACAGAGGTGTACACTAAAATGAAACACCTCGGTGGCTCAATATTTCCTAATTGCTCAGTGCGCCAATTTCTCTTTTAAGGACACAGCGCAGCATCACCAACAGGCCTCAGGTTTGTCAGCTGAATGAGGCTTGTTGGGGGATGGATGAATCCCTCCCCTGTTCTGCTTTTCTGGGCCAAGTCTGCATGATGGAGCCCTGAGCTCTCGCTCTGTGCCAGGTGGCAGCTGGGAGAGAGAGTCCCCAGCCAGGCTTCGGCACCCTTCACCCTGGTTCTCTGGCCACCACTGTTGCCATTCGGGGCTTTACACCGACACCTCTGACCTGCAGTTTGTTCACGCTCCCCCCCCCCTGCAGTCACCAATTTTGTCCAGGCATCTGTGCTTTGTCCACAACGGATGCCGTCAGCTTGTACTTTCAGGTGTTTCTTTCAGTAAATAATCATCTTAAAACCTTGCCAGAAAATATTTTTCGAAACAACATTTCCGCAGAAATTCACTCAGATGATCACGTTAGATCTAAATATGGTGTTGCAACACAGCAGGGCATCCATCTTCGAGTCTATTCACCTAAATTAAATTCTGCTGTGTCTGGTACGGACACTATCAGGATATATTCTCTGCCTGCACAAAGTGATGAATCGAATCCTAAAGTATTAATCAGCAATATGCTTGTTGTTGGTGCTGGGCCACATAAGCGCATACAAGCTCATACATTAACCAGGGGATCTCTATCTTGCAAGTTTAATATTTGCAGGTGAGTGTGCCAGGAAATATAACGGCCTAACAACTATTCATGCAGGATGAATTGCTCCCACCAAAGATTGTTGCCTCTTCACCACCTCACAGATAAGGAGAGGCCTGTACCTGTTTTAAATGAACACTCTGCTTCATAGTGTTAGCTGAGGCTGCTCATAACACTAATATAATGTTTTCTGTGTCATTTTGTCCATCTGGACACTTTAATAAAGTGTAGGAGAGAAGAAGAAAAATCCCAGTGGAAAGATTTAGGTCAGCCAATTACATGCCAAGCAGTCAGCCGTCAGCTCATCAATCAAAGCAGCTCTGTCCTTTCTTTTTGCAAGGATAGACAACAGACACAAGTGATAAAAAAAAGACTATAGCCAGTAAAGCGTGAGTTTAACTATAAAATAGGAAGTTAATGCTCCAGCTACCCCTCTATATATATTTGAACACCACCGCACCACCTATTCCCATGGCAACATAACCTCCGCAGGAGAAGTCCCTGCTACCTCAGTATTTAGGCGATTCTTTGAGGCCTGTGCCACAGTGCATATGTTAGCTTTTTGTTCAAAAGCAGCTCCACTCAGTCGGTCTAGACGGAATGGAGGAACTATTTGAAAGGAACAGTATAAGTCTTCATGGATCCACTGCTGCTGTATTGAACGTGGGCACATGCTGCGCACACAGCGTTATGCAGAGGGCGTCTCCTCGGGGTGCTGCCTCCATCCAGCCGGCGGTTCACCCTTTAAACTGACGGGCAGAATTTTTATCTGAGAGAGAGAGACACATTCACCACTTCAGGGCATTTCCAAAAGGATATTGGATCAACTCAGGCTTTACTTTTTTACACCCCAGTTTGTTCTTCTTCCTTTTATTATCCAGACATTTGATGGTAGAGCTACACGGCTCTGCCACTGAACTAACACGTTCATTTATGTTTCAGATGACCGTCTCACATGCATATGTTTTCCTTTTCACAAAGCATATCTATTTGCATTTTATTATTTTAGTTTCTGCTGCAACCAGCACTCATGACTTCACACTGAACCCGACTTAGTAAAGGTTTATCCCAAGACAACCCTTAAGCCCAGTTACCATTAGCATATGTGGCTGAAGAGCAGTTACACATCCCTCCATTAATTATGTATCTCCTTTTTTTTTAATCAAGCAGCAATATCAGTATATGCCTAACAGTGTATCCCTCAATTCAACTTTTGCAGCATTGGGCTTCTCTGAAGATATCCTTGTTGATTCATTACTCACATTTAAATTATGTAACATTCGATATGAAATCTGATGAAATCCCATGCCTCCCACCTGATTAAGTCTGCCCAGAATATCAACACAATTAGATCATGTGGGTCAAAAACGTGGCTGCTCTTTCCACTGCTAATCAATGCTGCAAGTCAATTTACAGCCAATGGCTTTCACAACCTGGGCCAATCCATTACTGATTCAATTGTAACAAATTGAGAATGCGAAAGGTGCTATCAAAGGCGACACTTTCAAAATCCGATAGCTCCATTCAATAACTTTGTAGTACAGGAGCCTTGTTCCCCCCATCTCACTCCACGCCCGTAATGAGAGGTGTGGTTGGTCGCTTCAGTGCTGCCTCCTGTAGCTTGAGGCCATACTTCACCTCTGCCCTGAGAGAGATGTAAGAGCTCAATGACAGCAACACTTAGCTGACATCATGGGATGGATGTGTCAGCTGGTTTAATGTCTTTTCATAGCTCATAAAAGACTGAATGCAATCCTGCAGAATTGCTGTGTAAGCACTTAGCTAAGACAGACCCCTCAAGAAACCTTTTATAACTGGTATGATGTTTCAGGGGAAAACTAAACATTGAGGTTTGCTGAAAGTGCTTAATCTTCTCCTGGACAAACTGAAGCTGACCTTCTCAACATGCTTCCAGCTGACAGGCCGCTCTGACGACCCGTCTGGTTTTCCAGCCAAGGCAAACTAGCTAGGCAATAGTCAATAAAAAGCACCTGAAGTACAGCACATGGGACGTAAATGAGTGCCAGTAAAAACACCCGCAAGTTTTTCCTTTGCTGACTTTAACTTGCACCAGTAAAAAAAACTCAGTGCATCACCTCCTGTTCGGACCACCCTCTCCTTCATTCCATCCCTGGCTTTCACTTTATTTACTTTTTCCAAACCAGCTTTAACCAGAAAGTACATGCGCGGTTTCTCCAATCACTGGGTGAAGACAGTGTAGCCGGGTAAGTGTAGGCCTCCTTCCGTCCTAAGGATCACCTATTGCTGAGATGGACAATTTTGTTGCCGTGTTCGGGCAGGATGTGGACGGAAAACGGAGCTTCAAAGGAGGCCTCACAGCCAGCGGGGCTCTTTTTGTGTTAATGCCTCCCAGGGAAAAAAAAAAAGATTTAAAGCAGCTATGAAAACAGAATTCAATCCAACATGTGTAGGTCAACTGTTCCAACCCAGCAATTCTCCTGTGAAAATGACGTCCTGATCATCATGCAACACCAACTGAATGTTACAGAAAGGCTTCAGGAACATGGAGACAGTATAAAGTTTTGTATTAATTTCTGCTAAAGGCAAGTGATTTACATTATCTGGAATGGACTACAATCTATCACGTCAGACTGCAATCTAGTGACCAATGGTGACATTAAGTAGAGTGAACATTTATTCAACTCAGCAGCACTAAGGCAGCAGA
Source organism: Labrus mixtus (assembly GCF_963584025.1). Classification (NCBI taxonomy): domain Eukaryota; kingdom Metazoa; phylum Chordata; class Actinopteri; order Labriformes; family Labridae; genus Labrus; species Labrus mixtus. The sequence goes on from NC_083624.1 coordinate 12,299,873, forward strand.
GTTACAGATAGTCATTTAGCAGACGTCAGAGATTATTAATGCCCGTGTCCCTGAATGTAGCTTAGTGCCTCATGCTATAACGCCAACAGTCTGCCTTTGATTACATTTGCATTGTGTTTCAAAAAGAACCAGGAGACGTCTTACATTTGCTACTTGTTGAAGATTGAATATCTGTCACTGTCATAATCCATTACAAATGTATATGTTTTTTTTTGCCCTGAGAAATGTTTATAAATGCAACATTTCTTTCTATTTCATCACTACATTTAGAAGTAGACGTATTTGCATCTGAACAAGCAGTTAGCTTTTATTTTCATGCACACAAAAGATTAAGCATGACATTTACAAGACATCTTTCTGTTACATATTCATAAGACCGAAAGAATGATGATTATTTGCATTTCTATATACTTCCAAAAAATACATTTTATATCTGATGAATTAATCGAAAATATATACATATCATAGCAGAAGTAAGGAAAAAATGCTACTGCCTTAAGTTCTTCCTGAGGCTCTTTTTCTCCTCTCGCAGCTTTTGTTGTTGTCAGGAACAGGCTCACTATATACCGGGTACTTTGACACATATGTAGTGCTGCATTTCCATAAAGCAAGAAGAATTTTATAATGTTTGGTCAAAACTGTTGCAGCAAGGCCTAAAATATCCTGACCTTTTGTCCCTTGTATGCAAGTTTTGTGGATCCTTCAGTTACTGTTATGCAACTTGAGGAAAGCTGTCAAAAATTCCAAGCACAGATAACCCCGACATAACGTCTGATAGTGATGGTTCATATGTAACTGACAACTCCACCAGTGAACATTATACTTGAGTATGAGAGAATGTTTCCTCCTTTAAATTATAATAAAATATTCATGACATTGAAAATGATTAAAGGTTTCATTAAGGTTGTACATCCAACAAATTGACAATTTTGCTTCATTCCATTAATGAGTTAAATACCGTATTTCAGTTGCGGCATTTCTTGGATTAAGAATATACAAATAAGGGATACAACATTTATTGTATTCAAATTCTTTGGTTCTAGCGCAAGCTGTTTTTCTTCAGCTCATGTTGTGAGTTGTAAGCAGTCACTAGATCACATTTTGTACTTTTTTTTTACAGTATTATAAAACAAGATATTTGGAACCAATATTCTAAACAGGTGGTGACTCTCATTGAATCATGAGGGAAGCCAAATTTTAGCAGTCTCTAATAACTCTACCTCTAATCTGTAATCTCTAATGGTCATCAAATTGTATACAGACTCTAAATGACTTCTACATCAACTAGATTTTTTTGCTGGCCTTTACTCTTTACTCACACACACACACACACACACACACACACACACAAACACACACACACACACACACACACACACAAAGGAACTCACACACGCTTCTGCGATACCATCTTACTATCTCACTTAATTAGCTCCTAAATGCAGCCTCCCCTGCATTACAGCACGGACCTATCTGCGTCTGCCACTATACCATCATCTCTTAAATGGGGTATACATTTCAGACAACCTTGGGCTGTTTGTGCTGGACGATGCTTATCTGGTTCCTGAGGTCACTGACAGAGATCAAGGGCATTTTCATTTAAAGACAAATTTATAATAAACAGGCAAGCGCTGTCGTGTGTCTAAAACTTCTCAAGCCTGTGGTCCTGTCATATCAGCAGTGTGCTGCCAGGACAGTCCGGCCAGGTCAGCCCTGCTCAATGTTAGATGGACACAAATGATAAGGAGAGAATCACAGTGGAGGCATTTCTAAGAGACAATGGCGTTCAATTAAATGAACTCTGGAAACGCTTCAAATTCATTGCAGAGAAAAGCGAGAGCTCACAACTTGGCATTCAATGTTACAACATTGCTACCACAAAGCAAATTAGTTTCTGACTAATAACAATAAAAACCAGCTCTGGTGTTGGAAGCATTAAGAAAGGTTATTATCATTGCAGTCTATTTAAACAGAACTATGAGAGCTTTCATTTGTTCTCGTTGCAAGTGCAGAGTCAAAGACAAAGACAAAAAGTCCGGACAAAACACTTTCTGTGTGTGTGTGTGTGTGTGTGTGTGTGTGTCTGAAAAGTCTGTGACCAAAGAGTCAAGATTTTTTAATAAATGAATGCAGAGGTGATTCATGTGTGCAGAGATTGACTCGGAAAAGTAGAAATGAGAATATCTCAATCGATCTGATATCAATTATATTAAATATTTAACACCAGCGCAGATGAGACAATCAGAAAGCCGTAAATCTGCACTTTGGTTCAAGCTACACTTTTAAATCAATACTGCAATGCTGACAAACACAAACACCAATCGTCTTAAAATTTCAGTGCCATCCTTGAGGATTTGCAGAGACATTGAGACAAGTCTTAATATTTCAGCCACAGAGAAAGGTGAACTGTGCTTTTCTTGACAACTGTGAGCTGCTTGAGCGGACTCTCAGTCTCTGCTTGCTTTCCAGGCTGTGTCGGGGGGGCATTTGGTGACATTTGGGACATTCTCACAACAAGCCGCACACTTTGACTCTCATTGCTATTCCGGAGAACAGAGACGTGAGGGAACTTTAACCTCGATGCCAGCGGCAACTGAATTTGTTTATGCCTTTTCTTTTTTTTCTTTTTTTTTTTTTAAAAACTGCTTCACTTCACTGCAATAATGAAACATTATTCAAACGGGAGGCTTTGAAAATATGAGGCAGAACAATGGATGAAGTACATAAGGATAACTTTAAAAGAAAATACTAATGTTTAAATTTGAAGCCTTTTGTTTTTCATCCGTAAAGAATCAATGTGATTATATATATTATATATTTTCTTCCAGAAAGTTGCCTTTTATGAATAGTTTAATATAAGGAATACCAAACAGTGCTTAAACTCTGCTCTGTAATAATAATAAAATATCTGAACTTTGGTTGACTTTACCTTCATTTGACCCTTCTTTACTAATGACACCAATTAGTAGACTTTTAGTTACACAGATGTAGTTTTGATACAAATCATGTCAGCCGTGCACCAGTCAATATGATGTTCAAAACTGAGTTCCCATCGTACTAAGGTTACTGTAGAGTTGACTAGTTCCATCAGTTGCGTGTCCATCTGCTGTTGTGATGATCCCCGGGAAGAAAATAACCCACAAGCTACAACCCAGGGAGACAAAATACACTTTGGCACACGGATCTTTTCACCTGCTGCACTGTAGGATAGCGCTGCTAATACGCGCCTGCAGTCACACACATTGAATCTGTTCCGGCTCCCAACAGCCTCAAGAATGTTCCTGAAATTTCAGAAATGCCAAATCTCTGCTACATGTGCCAGAGCAAGTTCAATGTGTCATCTGCGTTTCATCACCTGAGATGTATTAGCCTGTTATTCATAATATTAATTCCTGAATGGTAAGAGGGAAGATGCAGACTTGCAATGTGGCATCCCGCACCGAACAGGAAAAAGAATGACGAGCATTTTCTGGTGATCAACTCTTCATAATTCATGATGTGTGCAATTAAGGGGATCAGAAATGTATATCCAGCAACTGTATGCACAACATTTGGCACCCGTAACATCACCAGACTGCACTATTACGGCCTGTAGTGCCAAGTTTGCTCTGACTGCATCCCAGACGGCCCGGTTCTTCCTTACCTTTCTCCTCGTCCGACACCGTGGAGGGCTCGGCGCACGGCAATAATCCCGAGAAAAGGGCTAGAAAAGCGAGTAGAAAAAACTCGGACATGATTTCGGAGAGCGGGCTACTAAGAGCCACGGTGGTTCTCCTGGTCCTGGTCGTGGTCCTGGTCCGGGTCCACTCTCCCCCTCCACCACCGCCCGGTTGACGAGCGCCGTTATTCGGTGATGTCCAGCGGAACCAGTGCGCAGAACAGTGCAGCGCTCCCCCTGCTCCGCGACACATGCACACCGCCGCTCTATACGGCGAGCAGACGCATCATAGACGGCAGGAGAGATGAGAGCCGAGGCAGAGGGATGGAGGGAAGGCGGGGTGGGAGTGTGGGAGGATAAAGAATGAGTACGTTTCCTGTCTTTTCTCAATGATTTAATGCCGTCAAGGTGGCGCAGCTCGCCTGAAATTAATCACATGGGTTAGCTGGATAGTCAGAGGATGTCAGCCTGGGGTCTGGAGGTGTTAGGAGGGGGGGGTCCTCAGAAAAGGGAGAGAAAGTCAGAGAATGGATAATGAGTTATCTCAGCTCTCATCATAGTTACTCACATTTAATAGGCTGTGGAGTTCAAGCTAAAAAATCTCAAATACAGAGTTGGCCTGTTTTAGAAATCTAAAAATAAAAAATAGTATGTCAAAAGTGATGTTAGAACGGCGTACAAAAAATTATCTGACAACACAGTCTTGTCTAACATGATCTTATAAAGCACCTGTCAAGACCCTCTCAATTCTAGACACTGGTGCTGAATCTTATCAGGTCGTTTAGATTCTGTTTTTTATTTTCGTATAGGCTAGTTCAACAGTGTTTGAGCTGAAAGCACAGACAGTTCCTGCTGGGACTATATGGTCTATTGGACCTCTTGGACCATTTCTGTCTCGGATCAATTCTATGAAAGAGGCAAATGTTGAAATATGAGTAAATCAACACCTCCTGGAGAATAATTGGTCTACTACTGGGCTTCATGTCGTTCACTGATAATGCTGCCTTTATAGAGGTGATTTTTTTGACAAAATAATTGGAATAATTAACATAAAAGCACTATAATACAAAAAGATCACAGTGACTACCCCTCCTACACTGTTAGTCTGCTTCTTTCTGCTCTCTCTAAACCTCTCGCTTGGAAGCCAGCATTAACAAAGACTGCACTTTAACAAATGTTGAAATCCTATATAGTACGCACTTAAGCATAAGTATAACCTCGGCAGCATGTGCCAACTGTTTCATAATAATGCTTTAACAGACGATACATCATCACCAAAGTTGATGGTGGACAACTTCAGAGAAAAGAGGAAAAAGTTGACCTCCTCCAACCTCAGCTAAAGGGGGTTGTGACGTCTTCCCAAATACACAAAGTTATTGCACAGTTGATAAAGATGTCATGGCAGCCCAAAATATTTAACAATTGGCTTTTTAAAAAAGGTCAAATTCACTTTGAAGATATTAGTTGGGATGGTATTTCAGTAAGATTTAGCCTTGATGTAAAGGTTAGTAAGCGCTTCTGTATCGTCCAACCCCTGTATCTCTTTACACTGGTGGTGGAAATCTTACAGATGAAACCTAAAGATGTGCATTATCCATCAGATACATCCAAGAATAAGATCTTTGCTATCATGCAAATGTAATTTGCTGACATATAAGAAAGCATAAAGAAGAAATAGCTTATTGCCACAATATCATCTTCTTGCTTAAACTCATTTTTCAAAAAGTATAATTGCAGGTCGTTTTGAACACCAACGCTTTTATGGTCTCTTTGTTAAAGCACATTAACATTTTTTTAAGACCTTTGAGATCATCATTGTGATTTTTTTTCTAGTTCAGTGCTTATGCCATGTGATTTGCTCGTCATTACTATACTGACAACGCTGCTGACAGTGCGAGTGTCTACTGGTCGGCTATATTGACAAGCATGACAGGCAGCAGAAGCAGATTTTTTTTTTTCCGTTTGGTCTTGTTGTGTTGAGTATGGATGCTGCATGTCAGCTGAGTGTGGGGGAACTTCAGAAGAGCACCGGTCGCATGGCAGTGGTGGCACAAACGTGAGAGTATTGAGTGAAGGTAGCGAGACTTAACATCAAATAATGTGTGAGCATTTGTGAGGATCTTACTGGAGAAAAAATAAGTTTAATTCAGGATTTGCAATTTGTTCAGTTTGTAAACTTGCAAAGTCCCTGCCTATTTGGATTCATTTTTATACTGCAGGTAGTTAAAATGCATTTCAATGTGCATTCATGATCTTGGAAAGCAGCTGACTTTATAGGGTATTGGTCATATAATAGCATCTTTACCAGTATATGGAGTTGACTCAAGGAGCACTCTAATAAGCAAGTGAAGAGACATGGAACCAAGGTTGTTTTGTCAACTGCTGTTTCCAAGGGCAAAGATAACACTCATGGTGAACAATAATAAGTGTTTGTAAAACGTTTGTCTTTCAAAAATGTGCAGCTAAACTAAACCAAAACTGCTCTCAGAGATCATGGACAGCATCAACCTCAGAGTAGCACTTAACTAAAACTTTATTGTTCTACCATTTTCTCAAAAAATATATATTTTTAACTACAATTTAAGTTGGTGGAGAGAAATTTTCACTTCCATGAAAGCACAACATGGTTCTATCAGAAAAGATTATTATGTGATCCTTGTCTTTTAATAAAATAAAACCTGTATCGTCCTATGGCTTTTAAACATCTCTGTTTACACGTGGGATAAGTTGTTGCAAAGGATATAAGAAGCATATTTTTGCTCTCTCCTGGACTGGTCGAGTATCTCAGAAGTAGAAGGTAAGTAAAGGGCAGTTTGCAGCTCAGTGACGACTGCCCACACAGCAGCAGACTGCCCAAGGCTAGTCGGATGGATACTACAGTGCAGCTTTAAATCCCTCAACAAGCACCCTCCGAACCCTTGGAAAAGGATTGTTATCTTCATTATTTTACTGCATGTTGTGTAGCGCTCCAAGCAGTGTGAACCGACTGCAAGTAAAAGTTCCAATGCTAATAGATAAGGACAGCTGCTAATGAAGTCACTAAGCATATTCCTTGTAACTATCTCTTGACTTAATGGCACTGAGAAACTGAGAGCTACATTTTTTCTCCAACTGGGTTTTATCCAAAAATCCTGTATTCACACATGCTTTAAATGTGTCTGCTCAGTGCATATGGTCCTGCAAAATTATTCAATATCCTCTGATGAACCAAGCTGTTAGTGCTGCTCAAATAGAAGCAGCCATGTCCTGTCACACCACATAAAATTAATTAAGCGAAACATAGTTTAAGGTGACAAAGAGATGTATCTAAGATGAGTTGGGAACATGCCTAACCTTCATGCGGAACGATATGTCATGTTTTATTATCGAGTTGTCACAAAGAATGAGGAAGTCCAAGTCTTCAAGGACATTTCACACTGAGTCGCTGCCGTTTCTCGCTGCCAGGACTTGCACTGTTTTCTGCTTCTGAAAAGAAAAGGACACAAATGAATAACTTCATGAGGCTTTCATTTTTTCCCTTGAATGCTGAGAGCAGTCTGCTTTTTTTTCCATAGCAATCACAGTGACTACATTTTGATTGAACCGCTTCAACGTTGTCTGACCATTATAAAGTGCTCTACTTGTGTTCTGAATGATTCATTTGCAACAACACTAGAGCGTTGCTTGCCGTGAATATGGCAAAGCTTATATGCCTCTTCTTTTCACCTTACATTAATTACCAAAAGCCACCTTCCTGCATGTGCACATTCACATGAGCCACATTTACCTGTGGTGCACCTGTCAATAGGAGTAATGACCAGGGTGGTCCAGCAGGTTTGGTTTCAGTGCATATGTGTCAGAGGGAATCAAGTGCTAGTGGCAGCCACACTTCTGAATGGCATAGACCCGGGCAGCCTAATGGCCATTCATGCCTTGTGTGTCACTCAAAGCAGCACAGGTCTTGACATACAGGACTGAATGGGGCCTGTCTGCCTGTCATGGGTAAAGGCTGACATGCAGCTACAGATTCTCACAGCGCAGACCTGTGTGACCTCAGGATTGTACATCTGTTTGAGGTGATGTTCTGTGAATTGTCTTCTTGCACAGTAGCCTTGCAGATCCTCTCACTGACTGACTGACATGAGTGATGGCACCGGTGCTAACCATGCCAGCTCTCCCAATGCCTTCAACGGCACTTAGATACTATACTCGAGATAGCAATGCCATCCTCCAAAATTAGCAGCAGCTATTGACCCTGCTTGACCCTGTCATAATAGCCGCCTCATTATGAGGCTAATAACTCAGACACAGTGGCTTTTTGGCCTCAGCTTATAGCCTCAGCGGTCTCCCCAGCTGGGTTACTGCAAGATCCCCCCAAGAAGTCAAAAGCGATTTAACAAAATGAGGATTGAGCAAGAATCTGCCAGCAAATCGGGACTGGCATGCGTGTTGTTTCTTTTGACAGTTATTAGTCCGAAAAGCATGGGATGAACTGAAACTAGGTTGGTTCTGTCCTGCTGCGGAGGGCAAGCGCAGTGCTCTGCCAGGGCCATGAAGTGATGAGGATCCATGGGTGTTCCCCAGGGCCTCAGTGCCTGTTAATCAAGCAGTGGGATGACAGGCTATTTGCTGCATGAATCACTGCACTCTCATCATGCTGAAAATGACTTGTACTTTCTGAAAAGGGGAATGTAAACTGCACCTTTGTTACACTCTGCCGGGGTAATGTGAGGGTAGAGCTGTTTCCTGTGTGTGTTTCAGGACAAAATCCGACCATCAAACTGATTTAAGAGCTTTCACTTACATCAGTCGGCCATAACCAAAACAATGGGATGTTTTTTGTGCTTCCTGTACCAAATATGAATGAATCATTGTACACAGGAGTCATCAACAGCTACTGTCAACGTAAAACAAAACATGTTATTGTATAAAACTTGATTGTTACTCAATGCAATTTCATGAACGTCTTAGAGGGGATGAACATCATACATCTAATCCTCACAAACACACAGTAGCTGTGATACCATTTCCTCTGTTTGCACTAAGCAGTTCAAGGAGCAATTTCAACAAAGCAATTGCAAGTTAATTGCCTTTGTGTGAGATCTAAAAAAAAAAAAAAGAAGACTCTCACAATCTGTATTTATTCACGAGAGAAGGAGAAACCCTGGTCTTGCACCGGGTGGGGGAACAACATGGAGCGGGACTATTTTGAAAATGCTTTCCATTAAGTTTGAATTTATTTTTTGAAAATTATACCGACACATTTTTTTTTATCAAACTCAAGGGAAAACAAACAAGCAGACACTTGTTCACACTCATCCAAAGACACTCTTCTCTGTGGCAGGGAATGCACTGACTTACTACTGCCATCTAGGGATGCATAAGAACTGTGGTAAAGGGATGCTATATGGGTATATCATAGTCACATCGGGGTTACCACGTATGCTATATGACAGTGTGACTATGAAATAACAACCCAAAAAGGGCAAGTAAAAAGAATATTTGGTGTGATGTTATGTTCAGAAGAAGTCATTTTTAAAAGAAACACAAAGTCGGTATTCAATATTCTGTAAAAAAAAAAGAATTGGCATGAGAAAGCTGAAACGCCTTCTGCTCACGTGTGTAACAGTTAAAGTCTTTCCACTTTGCAATATTTTGTGCTGAATCCCAGTGGACTGCAGAGTTGGAGGAGCCACAACACAGACAGAGCAGCTCGCCATCTCTCTCCTCTCACAGCTGGAACTCACTCCTGCTGAATAATGAACTCAATCTCAGCTCTGCCTCAGGGGGGGACCTTGGAGCCGCCCTCAGCTTAGTGCAAGGCTTTGTTGTCCGCGCGCGCGTGCTCGCACACGCAAGCACGCACTCACACACTCCCTCTTCGCTGTCACTCTTTCCTGCCACTAGTAGCTCTGTGAGAAATGCCCCACTGATTGGCAGAAGGGGAGGAAAAAAAACAGAGAGAGGAGGAGAGCCCGGAGACATCGAAGGAATCGTGATGGTTTCAACGTGAAGGAGGCAGATACGGAGGCAGCAAGGGAGACTGGTAGATTGGTGTGTGTGTGTGTGTGTGTGTGTGTGTGTGTGTGGACGAGCTGAGGGGGTGGGTTCAACAACAGTTTCCCAGCAGTTGTACCCCCTTGTACCTTTTGGGCGAATGTTTGCACTGAGGAAGGAGAAAGGAGAATCAGAAAAGACGGGCGGGTTGTTGCTTGGTGGTCTGCACATCCGGGATGAGATGAAAAAGACAGCCGCTGGATACAAAGCTAATGAACGGCCACACTTCCCCATCCCTGATCGAGATTTAAGAGGTGTGGGTAGAGCTGACGGGGGTTAGCAGCAGTGGCGCATCAGCTGCCCTTTCAGAAAGCACCTTCACCTCAGCAGCCTCCACGTGGAGCCCATTAACGGTAGAAAAATGCCAGCTTTCCATTAGATCCAGCATAATTAACTAAGACACTAATGAATTTTATAGGCTGCTGTGAGTAGAATCTCAAAAACAGCTACGGAAACATAAAAAAAAGCCCAATGTGAGAGTGTGAATCTGTTCAGCAGAGGGTGAATATAAGCAGTCTGTTTCCAAGGCTTTGATAGTCCAGTTGTCCTGAGTTTTTTTTTTTTTAGTGGGCAGCCAGCCTGTGTCTCTAACTCTTAGTGACAGATCCACTTCATGGTGCTTCTTTTCACAAGCTGTGGCAGCAGGCCAACACACGCGCTTCAACACACACACACACACAACTCCCAAGCAACATCTAAATAGGTAATTATCTGACTTGTAAGAGTGGGGAGGTGGCAGCCAGTATCCTCCACGTGATCAGCCTAAAACTAAAGCCTCAACTCAGCAAAGGAATATTAATTGCCTTTTCTAAGTCGACAGGCGGTCGAGGAAAAGCGAGAGCGAGAGAGTTGCCTATCAACAAGCAGCGGCTACCAACTTCCCAGCAAGGTTACTGAATGGCGGCATTGTTGTCGTCTCCTTGTTAGAGGGGAACAGCACGCCAATAATGTCGGCGGTTATGTCTGCTTCAACATTGGTTTTGTGTCCGTCCTACCTGTTAAGACATTGTGTATTTGTTCTGTTTCAAAGAGGGAGCGAGAAAGAGGGCCAGGAAAGAAAGAGCGAAAGAACAGCAGGGGAGGAAGAGAGGAGAGGAAATAATCCATTATACTGCAGGTTTTTGTGTGAAGGGTCAGAAATCGCTTGCCTCTGATCAGCGGGGGAAATCAAATACAACAGTGATCTGGAAATTTCCTCCCACAGAGCTTCCAGATACTGACATCAAAACAGCCCCGCAAAGTAGAATATTAGCAATGTGCAGCTGGAGCAGATTTGTACTCTTTTTTTTTTTTAAATCTTTGCCTGGGCTCATTGATATGCACTGTGGTTCCACACTGATAATTGCCTGCTGAGCTCCAGATCAATTCTGTAATTTTCTATCAAAACTAGATGATGTCATGTGTTAGCAGTCTTATCAGACTTAAGTAAAAAAAGAGAGCGAGAGAGAGAGAGAGAGATAGGAAGAGAGAGAGAGAAGCTTCAAAAGACAGAAAAGGCAGAAAAATTAAATATTTTTGTGTATATTATTTTGCAGTCTTAACTGTAATACATTTAAAACATAATCACAGGGGCTTCAGACAAATGTACAGCAGTGGCATTGAGTAAACACGTCTGACACATCTGAAGCATTAGGTTGCAGGTTACTTCAGATCACCTCTATCTTAATGACTGGTTTGACCTTGGTTAGATTTGAATTCATGTGGACTTCTTCTCTGTCTTCCTCCTTTTCTGTACCCAAATTTGTCACGAGTACTAGTAAGAGGAAAAATGCCCAGCAGGGAGGGAGAGGGACAGTGAGTGTAACTTTAATTATTCTGGAAAGCAAACAGACAGTAATGTGAAAACATAACCGCCTTACGTGACCCAAGACTGACTGAAGATTTAAATTGCTTTGTAGTAATCACCCAGACCGCTGCTAAAGCCATGACAGTGAATTAAACAAAGTGACCGTCTCTGACTTTTAATCCATACCTTCAAACAAGACTAGCAGAGTTATTATGATCGACTGAGATGTTTCACATACAAACGTTGCAAACTACTCACATCGGCTTTGAGTTCAAAATGGGTCAGCTAAGAGACTTCAGAGAATGGCTTTTTGAGGTTGCATCAGGAGCTTGTTATTAATTCATAAACATGGTATGGAATTGATTACTGTGTTCCAATCAATGCAGCATTGATTCAAGATAGCACAGCCAGTTAGTCTTTGTGTACAAACTATCTTAAAGGAGCTATGTAACATGTTAGATATCAAGTGAATTAAATCATAAAATGACCTTCATTTATCATCAGACATTAGGGAAACATGTTATATTAAAATGCTGGCATCTCTGTAAACGGTGCAGCAGCCAGTATGTCCTCCCTCATTATAATTCTATCCTAAATGGTTTGTTTTTGTTTTGACAATAAGCGGCATCCCCGAACAGCCGTTTTGGAAGCCCCTCGGTTTGACAGGCAAACTGATTTTGTTAGAGAGAACAAAATTGTGAATCACATTAATTCCACGTTTATATCGATTACATGATAGCCAGGTTATTTTAGAACATACACAGTGTCAGTTAAAGGTAGATTTGGTAGTGAGATTTGAAAGTTGGAGAAGTGAAACAATTCTATGCTATATTTTCTGAACTAAATACAAAAACTTTATTCAAAGGGGGAAAAAAAGGGCCCTGGAATACTGTTTGGAGCTAAAAAGCTACCAGGAGAGTTACAATTTCACTGTTACGGGCCCACCACCACAACTTCACACGTAGCATTTCATCTTCAAACTGTGTTCCAGGGACCAAATTTTCCTCTGAGGACAGTTAATGGATATAGTAATGGACATAAACCACAGAATCTGTACACTTCTCCAACTTTCACGTTACTCTTCCAAAACTCAATAGTGCACCTTTAAACATAAAAATCAGCCGTACTCTGTTATTTGCTAAGTGCTAATATCTGAATATCAAAGGTGTACCACATTTAAACTTGAAGTATCTAAAATAAGGAATTGATGTTTGGCCAGAACCCAATATTTAAAATGTATCATAGATTTATGTTTTAAAACCTGAATCTAATTAAAGGTGCACTGTGGAGTTTTGGTGGAGAAATGTGCAAGTTGGAGAAGTGTACAGATTCTGTGATTTATGTTCATAACTCTATACACAAACTGTCCTCAGAGGAAAATTTGGTCCCTGGAACAATGTTTGAAGATAAAATGCTGCGCGAGAAGTTATGTTGGGAACTTCACTTCTCCAACTTTCAAATTTCAATACCAAAACTCCATAGTGCACCTTTAAATAAATTATTGATTAGAAAAACTACATTCTAAGTCTGTGTAGTAAAATCAATGTAATAGTTGTGTGTTGCCTCATGTCTTGTGTGTGTTTTTCTTGTGTTATCTTTACAATGACAGAACAAGTGATGGGTTGCTTCTTTTCTGCTTTCTATGCCTATAACTTTGGGAAGCAGCTGAATGTTTGACAGCAATTTGAGTCCAAGACAAATTTTTACAATAAAGTTTATGGTATGGTATGTTATGGTAACACTGATTACCATCTACTAAGATGTAACTAAAGAGAGTGATAATGACAATTTTATAGTTTTTTTTCATCTCATAAAAGCTTTAGGGATCAAGTGGCCTTGTGTGAAATATCTGTATGCTACTTAAATATATCCAGCTTGCATGCCATAGTTGTGTGAACAATTGATTTTAAGTTAAATAAATCCTTAAATGTTTTCCCCAGTGTAACCAAAGGTTGATGCCTTTAACCATTAAAACTGAAAACATTTTTTTTTCAACCAGGAGGGCCCCTGATAAGTTGGCTGTGGATCAGAGGTGCATTAGGTCGTCTTCAAATCAGGAGATCAGCAGTTCAATCCCAAGCACTCCACATGGGGAAGTGCCCTCAGGCAAGATGCTAACCCCTGATTGTTTCCAGCACAGCCCTCTGTGTCTGAATGTATGTGACCAAAGAGCCTTGAAAACTTCTCACTCCTAACTAACATAAAATAAACTGCATACAAAGTTGATACCAGAGTAACTTCCAGCCTATCATATACATTAAACATGACTCTTTTTTTACATTTACGTCATGCAGATTTAACCTCTACTTCAGAGAGGTCTATGTAGAACATGAATATGACTTGAGTACCTGAATGCCAACATTACTTCTTACACTTAGCCCCTCAATATGTTTTTCTTTTTAAATAGACCGCTTTAATCCAATTAATTTCGCTATGATGTGTTCTTTCTTTGGTCTTTCTTAACACATATAGTATTAGGGCTTGTAAATTATTATCCAAACAATGATGCTGAACCAGGCAGTCAAATCTGAGCATCCGTTTCATCGTGGTTAAACAAAATAAAGAGGGGTAATAGTCCACAGACCTGCATGCATAACACAGTGCATGCAGGTCTTTGCGCAGTGCATTCATGTCCTAACTTCTGTCAGTAAACCAAACTAGAATTTCACTGTCCTGATTTGCTCCCTAAAGCCAGAGGAGATACTTCCATTCTGTGTGTGAAATTGTCGTAACTAGATATAAAATCCTGCTTTGGTGGGCGATTCTCTGAGTTTATTTGGGAGGAAAATAACAGAGGTCTTTCTCACAGAAGACATTTTGACTTATCATAGCAAAGCACATGTATCCCTGTAACAATGGCTCTGTTCTATAAAAATGTCCCAGTAATCCATGACAGTGTGACAGTGATCCTGCATCCAACATCCCGCATATCCAGACTGGTGTCATCACTTTCGCTGGCTAATCTGACCTTTGCTTTAGTCTAAGCTGGATGGTGCTATGCTGGTGGGTTTAAGAAGGTTATCATACGCCATGAACAAAAAATGATGATAAAGGTGGGCCCATCCTGCCACGTATGCCATAAAGAAAACTGAAAGAGAAAGGGACAGGAGGAAAAGAGCAATATGAGTAAATTATTCTCTGCAAACATTCACACAGTTCCAAGAAGTCAAATCACTAAAAGAAAACACCTGTGGGTGTATGGGTGAGCAGGTTTTGTTTTGTGCCAGATTCTAATGTCAGTCAATGAGTTCTGAACCAACTCATTATGGTGGACAAGAGGCATCCTTGAGTGTTGATACAAAGTACAATGCTGTTGCTGTTTGTATTACTTCGCCTTAGTGCTGCTCCAGCACAGTTTTGGCAGATGGCTGTTCATCATGAGCCTGGTTTCGCCTGAGGTTTCTGACTCTTAAAGGAAGTTTTTGATTTGCCACTTTGACTTTGCTAAATGTTGCTTAGTGCTCATGATAGAATAATGTTGTGTATTTGTAGATGATATAACAATGAGTAAGGTCTTAATACCTGCTCTTTGTGAAGTGCTTTGAGATGACATGTTGTTACGAATTTGGGCTACACAAATAATTGATCAAATTGAAACAGTGGAATCAGCCAAACTACCAAAGCGACTGTTTATAGACTTAGATTTCAACGGCTGCATGATGATGGAAAACACAAAGAGTAGCTGGTTGGCCATGATTTGTTGACATACAAAAAGAAGCAAGTGTCCTGGAACATCTTCATGCGGTACGTGGATGGTATAGTTCCATCCAAGTTGAGACTATACTTGTGTAGACAAGTAGAGTAAAATAAATAATAAATATAACAAAAATATTAGAGGTAGTGATTGTTTATTACAAAAACTATGTGGTATTGTTGTACGAAATCAATATGATTATATTGTTATATTGAATAAAGGCCAGTGGCCACGTGCCAAATATAATCACAGCCTGTGATAATGTGTATAAGCAGATAGGTGCAGATACCTGATAAACAAAATCTTTGCCGAGTTTGACAACAAGCTTGGACATAAAATCCTTATTTTGAGTTAAGCTAGTAGAAAGCTAATTCAACAAGCTTTTCTTGCTACTATGGCTATAGCAACGGTGCTAGTAGATGGGGCTAATAGACTTACCAAGATTCTTTCAAATGAGTGGCACAGTGAGTTATAAAACTGACAAACATAGCTTTTACCTGCACATCAATTCTTCCTCCTGGAAATGTTTGTATATGTAAAACTACAATCTGCGATAGGATTGCACGTTTGCTATCATCCAGAATGCAACTACAGACAGGCGCCATCTGTTTCTCAAAATGTATGCCAAGCCTGGAAGGCAGTCAAAAAGCATCCTTGAGATGAAAAACATGATCTTCATGTTGCATCTGCAATGACAAACACAGCCCATCATTCATACAGACTCTATCTCCAGATGACCACTTGCACTGCTACACTCAGCATGGGCATCCAGACCCTCCCTAGCTGTCTCCCCTTTCTCTGCTCCCATCTGCTCTTTCTGTTGTTTATCTTGCATGAGTTGTGTTGATAGCATTTATGGAAGCTGGCAGTTTGTGGTTGTGGCTTGCCACCTCGCCTAATGGCCTACTACTGTATGATTGATGGATAGTTGGGGAGGAGAAAAACCCAACTTGTCTGGAGTTTCATCCCGCTCTCCATCTCTCTTCATGTTCCACTTATTTATAGCATCAACTGAATCCTGAACAAGGTAACATTTCGATCTGAAACATACAGTACTCTATATTAATGCATTCTCTTTTAGCATCCATACATTTGGAATCTTGCTGCCACAAGTGCAGGCATCATTGTTTCAGGGTTTTCACAACACAATGCTCTGTCGTTATGCACAGATCACAAGAGCCCTCATTGTGCGGACCTGCTGCATAATGTGGGTCATAATATGACCACTGGAAATGGATACCAGGGTTGTCCAAAGCAAGCACCCTTCAAATGTCTACTCCCTTTCATATTGTTTTTTTGTTCCTCTCTCAAGCTGAGGTCAGACAAATCAGACTTGACAAGTGCTGTTGAGACTAAACAACTACTCTTGAGGAAATGCTTGTCATGCTGCGGTGAAGCTGTGTGCACACAAGACCACGAGGAAGAGGGGAGGATGCGAGTGCCTTTCAACTTTCTACAACATTATCCAATCTGAACTGCAGCTCAATGTAAGGGTAATTACAGACATACTGTTATTATTTCCTGCTCAGTGGTGCAGAAACAAATATGTATACATTGAAATACTATAATGCCGTCATTATGAGGGAAGCACTGAGAAAATATTTGTACGAGACTTCTTTTTCTTGGTTTATTATTCTAACTTTGTACAATGATCGTTAAAAATTGAATATGATTTTTTTGTGGTTTATTCTCAAAGACTAGGAACAAAGTCTTTATCTCTCTCTGGGCAGGGGTATAACAGGCAGAACTTTTGAAGGATATTACTACACTTGTCCTCGGGCAAGACACTTAACCCTGAATTGCTCCTGCTGCTTCGGTGGCGGTGTATGAATGGTATTAGTTACTTCTGATGGATGAGATACTATATAGCGACGACTACCATCAGTTTGTGAATGGGTGTTAATGTGTAGGTGTGACAAGCAGTGTAAAAGAGCTTTGAGTAGTCGGAAGACTAGAAAAGCGCTTCATAAGCTCAAGTCCTTTTACTGTCGATTTACCATAAAATGTTGATTATAAATCAGGTCAATACAGAAAAAAGATGATGTTTTTTATCACTTCAGAACTAAAGCCTGAGCATCATGGTTTCATCAGGTTAAAAAAGTAATACAGTAATAGTGCTTTGTACATCAATGGCAACATTTCAAACACATATATGAAATAGCCAATCTGACATACTTTAAATTTGAAGTTTAGAGATTAAGTCATTTTATTAAATAACCAACGTTTTTTTTTTTGTGGGAAGAAATTGGTTGTAGTTTGTTTATGTAGTTTGTTCATCTCAGTTTTTAGATTTCATTTCCTCTTTTATTTTGTATAATTCATCCCTCGTGTTGCTTTAAATCCCAGTTTAGTTTTCTGTTTATATTCCTGGTATGAGTTTCTACTGCTTCCTGTTGTATTTTCTCATCGGTGTCCTCGTGGTTCTCTTTACCCTGTGTGTGAATGCCCCGAGTCTTGTCTTTAGAGTTTTCTGTCTTATTTAGTAATTATTGCCTTTTGTGTCATATCTTGTCTTAACTGTTGCCCTTGCCCATGTATTGTTTTACTTCTGAGACCAGTCTGTAGTGTTTCCTGTTTTCTTTTGTAGTTCTTGTCCCCACTGTTTCTACTTCCTCCCTTTGATTCTTTTCCTCCACTTTGATTGCCTTCATTGTCCTCACCTGTGTCTGATTGCCCAGTGTGTATAGTCTTTGCTGTGTCCGAAATCACTCACTCATTCCCTACTCCATATTCACTATATAGTGAGTTTAATGCAGTTGACTATATAGTGCACTCTCTCAGTAAAATTTTAAATAATTTCGGACACTACTCGCTCACTCGCCGGCCGCTGACAGTGACGTCATTGTTGTCGCGCAACTGAAACGCTCAGCTTAACAACGGCAGAGGATCAATAATAACGGTAAATAACGCCATGAATGTAAGTGGTTACTCATATTATACTGAGTGTATTTTCACAAAACATTTACAAATAATAAATACATATACATTTAAAATTTTACATAATGAGACATATTTTTTAAACTAAATTATTTATGCTCACAGACTCTGGTTTCTCGTCTGTTATCATCATTAGGACGAACTAACATCACTAAAGTTGACGAGCTTTTAATCTTTAATAAAACCGATCATTGATTTCAGTAAAAATGCTCCAAAATATGAACTTTATTGTGTTTCTGTGTTCACGCTGGTCGCTCCTCTCGTCTGTCTGAGAGCAGCCGAGTCAAACGCCTCTCTCCGCTCGTAAAAATTTTTTGAACCGCAATGCATGATGGTATATATTGCTCGGATAGTGACCATCGCTCATGCACTACTTTTCAAAATGCATTGTGGGATACATTGAGGGGACTATATAGGGTATGACCATGCTCACTCAGAATTCGGACAGCACTACAAAATGTGTCCACTATGTAGTGCACTAGTGGATAGGGAGTGATTTTGGACACCGCCTGTGTTCCTTCCCTTCTGTGTCAGTTCATACGTCTACCTACCCATGTTCCTGTGCTGTTTTCTTGTGGCTCCTTTTGTTTTTCAACTATTTAATGAATTTTTCAATTTGGACATTTTTGTTGGACTCTAACAAGTAATCTTTTGTTTTTGCTTTTTTGTTAAATAGATTGCTTTTCTTTTCTGCACATGGGGTCCTCCCCTTTGTTTTATTGCTCAGCATGACAGTAGCCAATTGAGGATGGGGAGGTACATATAGTTAGAGACTCTGCTAAATGCTTATTTCATTGTTATTTATTTAAAAGACACTATTCTTTATAACTAGAGAAGATGTTGGTCCCAAAAAGGATGACATTTTTATTGTTTAGTTTTAACATTGTATGTTAAATATTTGGAATCCATAACTGGGACATTTTTAAAGACCATCATTTTTGGTGACGGTTGGTTTTTGAAAAAGTTTCACTTCATATTTCCGTTCACTACTCAGTGAGTAGTGAATAAGCCTGAAATTCACCTCTCTAGTCTTTTTTTTTTTTGTCTGAGGTCACCAGTGTGGCAGCTAAGATGAGTAATGCCCCAACAGAAAGAGAATAGAGTTTTTAAGTGATAGATGCTCATATTGCTCTTTTTTAATTCATATTTATTTAAAGTATTACGTGCCATTTTCCCAGATAGCAAGCCAAGTTGAAACACGTCAGCTCATGCCCATTTTTTGTTATTCAAAAAATAATGATGTCAAGAACAATTGTAAGCCCAGTTCGACTGGAATATGATCATCCAGGGAATGGGAGGAAAGGGTTTTAAAAAGATATGATTCAGCCTGCCTCAGACAAACTCTCTATAAAAGCAAGAAAATCCACTTTTACCTCCATCAACTGCACCAGGGAGATTCTTCGAGGTCTCTCTCCTAGCTTAGATTATCTTCTTTTCATCATATCACCAGTCACCTCTACAACTGAGAACCATTATGAGATGAGAGATGAGATGAGATTAAACTTTATTGTCATACACATATACAAGTATAGAGTAACGAAATGAGGTTTGGCATCTCACCAGAAGTGCAAATAAGCAGAAAGTGCAAGTGCATTATGAAAGTTTTACAATCAGAACAGAGGTGGTGGACTTCCCAATCCCTGTTCTAGAAAAACTATTGGGTAAATTCAAACAACATAAGTACCAGATTGACTTCAGGATGTGAAAACATTGTTGCTTAAATTTCTCAGAGAGATTGTATGTCTACATTTACTCCAGAGACTTAAAGGCTGTTGTGAGGAAATAAACAGAAGGAGAGGAACAACATTTGAGCTGCTTCCAGGAAAGTGTTTCAACTTCATATATATTACTTTGTTCAACAACACATAATGGATTGCCAAACTCGTTGATTATTATCAATTAATTGACCAAACTTTCCAGCATTAGTAAAATTAGTTAAATTACGCACTGAAAATTAATTAGTAGTTAAATTACTTTTATGTGGTAGGCTAATTCAGGGCAGACTTTCAAATCGCTTTGCATTTAAATTATACTGGGATGCAATTAAAAGTAATTCAGACTTGTTTATAATTGTTGTGGACAATAAAAATGTGCACATATTAAAGTTCTGCAAACTTTTTTGTGGAAATAAATGGATCCATCAATGTAGGCAGCAAAAATGCATCCAGAAGACTTAAACACTCAATTTAAAAAAAAGTTGAGAAAGCATTGATTGAAGTCGGGCAGTAAAGAAGACTCTTGTATCCTTAAAGGGTGAATATGCAATTTTTTTAAATGTAGCATAAATCAACTTTATCCTCTGAAAATAACTCTGAGTCATGACTGTGTACAATGAGTGTGGCACCCGAGTCCCACTGTCTGTGATGCTGTCCGAGCCGTATCTACAGCGTGTTTACATGAACTGGACGGCTGACTGGCTAATCCCCTCATGTATAAAAGTTATTTAATTGGGAGACTAGAGAAAAGAAGAATAACATACTGTACTCACTGCTTAATTGAATGTCACATAAGCGTTTTTAGATCGCGGTCATTTCGTGTAAATGCCGAGCGCTAGCATTAGCATGGTAACACAACAATGCAGCGCAAGTTGTTTTGGTTTCATGCTGGGTGCTAAAGGGCAACATCTGCTGGATCAAAAAGTCGCACATTCTTCCTTTAAAGGTTTAACGTGTGACATTTAACACACAAATATAGCAGAAATCAAATTTATCCTATCTAAATGTTCACATGAATTACAACTTTCAACAATGGGTGAGAAGCCCGAGTCCTGGTGGTTGTGTTGTTGTTCGGAGCAGTGTGTTTACATCAGGTTTGCATGGACGAGACGGCCGGCTAATCCTCTTGCGTATAAAAGCTGTTTTAGTCAATGACTAGAGAAAAGAAGAATAACATACTGTACTCACTCCTTATTGCAATGTCATGTTAGCATTTTTAGATCATGGTCATTCTGTGTAAATTTTGCCTGTTAAGCTACTAGCTAACTAAAAGTTAGCTTACATAGGCCTGCTTGTTATGATCTTAAAGGTTTTCAGTGGACCCAAAAGCAAGACCGGAAAACAGGGTGGTGGGTAAAGGGGTATTTATTGAAGTGAGGCTGGTGAGGCTTGAATGAAAGGCTGGGTGGTGAGGCGCTTGGGAAAAAAGAAGACAAGGGAATAATTAGCGACAGGTATCCAAAGCACAAAAAGTTCACTGATACTGAGAAGCCGCTCTACCACGGTGTAGGCGGAAATAATCTGGCAGCTTGGGAAGAGTTGAACCAGGGTATAAATGCTGCAGCCGGTGATTACAGATGACGAACAGGTGAGTGATTGCAGAGAGCTCCAGCAGCCGATAAGCCACACCCAGCCTCTGAAAGAACAAAAACACAAGCACCAAACAAGGAAAAATACACAGAACTGTCCAATCACCACACTGCTAAAACAACAGTGCAGGCCACGGGCTATTATGGTGTGTTCCATTTGATAATGCAAATGCGAGGAGAGGGGGGTTGGAATATGTGTTGGTGGAGGAGAGTGGAGGCTTCAGTATGGACGAGGTGTCCCCGAACAGCAATTGTTCCATGCTGATCCTCAAGGGTGACATCTACTGGATCAAAAAGTTGCACATTCTTCCTTTAAGGTTAGAGGAAAACAGTTTGATGTTTAATGACTTGTTGCACCTACTCTGGGTCGCAAAGGGAAACTGCTGGTCAGATGTGTTGACATCATAAGTGAGTCCCACTGCTTTGTGTGAACAACCGCAAGAGACATCATGCATCCATAGACTGTCTAAACAATGGACGCACCTTTTCTTGACTGTGTAAATATAGTATTGAGTTTGGCAATTGGCTTTGGCCATGTTGATTTTCTGGCAATAGAAGTTACAATATTTGGAATAGAGGATGGTGCCTGAGAGGAGCGAGAATTTGGCCACCAGGTTGTCAAAGCTAAAAAGACAACACCCAACTCCCCTTTTTTAACCAGGCTGTAAACATCTTTCTTGCAAGGAGGGGAAATCAACTTTGTGCTACTTGAGGCAGTCTCAAGTGGACACTGGAGGAACTGCATCTTTTTGCCTTTCCATAGCAGCTAAATTTTGAACTGGAGGTTAGGGCATGGTTAAAACGTGCTTCTATTCACCCTGTGCATACCTTTTGTACTCATGGATTGTTTCCTCCTATCTAGATCCTTGTATGTGCTGTACCGACTCTTAGATTAATGTCTCTTTGGACAAAACAACTGCTACATGAAATTATGAAATTGTAACACAACAGCAATAGTAAAACACATGATACAACAATAACACAGAATACAATACAGCCTAAAATTATGCTGAAATATGTTATAAATAATATCTGTGACACGAAGTACACTCAGTGGATTAAAAAGCACAACTCAACAGGCGTAGAGTAAAATCACGCCGGTTTATTTTCAGTCCAGTTTGAGACAAAAGTAGTCCAATCATTCGGGCAAACAAATCCAGAGACGGAGGAAAAGGCAGGGTCAAAAAATCATACACTCGTAAACTCACAGGGAATATCACAAGCACAAGGTAACGAAGGATAACACAACAAACTGGCAAAATGAGGGAGAAAACACCAGAAATGCGCAATCAGGGGATAATGAGACGCAGGTGAGTTCAATTAGGAGGGGCTGACGCACAAGGCGGGTCACACAAGGAGCAGGATCAAGAAGACAGAGACGAGGGTAAGCGACAAAATAAAACAGCGTCATGGAAATTATAATACTTAACATGAACAAATGGGCGGCAGTAGCTCAGTCTGTAGGGACTTGGGTTGGGAATCGGAGGGTCACCGGTTCAAGTCCCGGCACGGACCAAGTCCGGAAATTGGTCTGGTAGCTGGAGAGGTGCCAGTCCACCTCCTGAGCACTGCCAAGGTGCCCTTGAGCAAGGCACCTAACCCCCCCCACCAGCTCAGGAGCGCCCACTGTGGGCAGCCCCCTCACTCTGACATCTCTCCATTAGTGCATGTCCATAGGATCCTGTTTGTGCAATGTGTGTATTTCAGCCTATGTTTGTGTAGCATGTTCACTAGACAGAGTGTAAAAACGAATTTCCCCTCGCGGGATCAATAAAGTATAAATTATTACTATGAAAAATAACGTCGTAATGGAGTGTCAATGTCACACCCCACGTCTTGCTCGGTCACTCTCTCTTTTTCTCTTCTTAGCTTCCTCTGTCACCGTCCTCTTCCTCCTAACCTCAGACGTGGTATCAAAGTGTACAGTGACAGGCAAACTGGCCTCTTTTTATAACCGAAGGCTTGTGAGTGAGCTAGTGCTGTAAAGCTTATCGGCCCGCTGCCAAAGTTACATACTGCAGAAAATGGCCGATCAGGCCGCCCTGTGGACATAGGAGAGACACCGATCTCCCTGCCTGCTGCAAGTTATTGTTCTATTAGCACGGCCTTTAAAACTACTATTTTGAGCCGAAAAATATATTTATTGTTGCTTTAAAGTGAACGGAGAAACACATTGTGCCTATTTTTTTTAATTCACTATTAATCGTGCCCAAGGAAAGGTAGGAAAGGGTTTTGGTGTTGTGCCTGTGTGTACAGTATGGTGTTAAAGTTATGACACATTCTGTGAGGAGACTCAAATTGCTGATCAATTTTCTCCTGCCGTGGTTGACATTGTTTTCTGTACTTTAACAACATGCTAGTGTGCGTGCAGCCAACGGAAGCGTCTTACCACACTAGACTATCTCCTGAACAGTCAGCGACGTGAAATGAGTTTTGTGAGGTTTCTGTGAGGTTACTGAGGAGTTCTCTATTCTCTATTGTTGTCAGCAGGCAGAGCTGCTCGGCTTTATACTGTTGGAAGAAACAAAGATGTTAAAGGTTTAATAATACAGTGACACATTTCTTTTTTTTTTTTTTTTAAATGTACCAGCATCTGAATATGTGGTTAATACGAAGCGGCAAAAGTTTTTGTATAACCAACTCTCAAGGAGTTTGGGCTGACACCTTCCGAGTCTCCTTCTACTGTTGTTGGTCTCCAGCTGTTATCGTGGTGGCTGGGGCGTGTGAGGAGGCGATGCTGCTGAGAAACAAAAACACCGCCAGTTATTCTACTGTTAACTCAGTTTCAACTGTGAATAAAACAGTGATTGTTTTAAAGGATGCGTGCCTCTCTAAAGTCATGAGAGAACTACAGCGTCTTTCAACCAACACCAGGATAAAGACCTGAGTTCAAAAAAGGGACACAAATGCTTGAGATGGAAGGAGACGGAGAAGGAGATCTTCTCTCTGCAAAGAAGAAACAAGAACAAAACAAAAACAGAAATGAAGCATGTCTAGCATATTTTGAAAGAAAAAAACATCTCAGTACAAATCTTCCTTACAATATAAATGGGGTTAATGTTCAGCTCTGGCCACTATAGTTACTAAGAGACACACTGTTGTTTTTCCCACTGTGATCTTATTTTTGAAATATTGACTTCATTACATGGTTTGACGGGATTAATCACTTTCTACAGCCGATGCAGCATGTTGGTAAGCAGTGTGGTACGGAAATGATTAGTCAACTACTCAGTGAATTAGTTAACAAAATTAATGACAACATCAGTAGGAGACCAAATATTTAAGTTATTTTCTGAGGAAAAAATGGCAAACACTATCTGGTTCAGGGTTCCCTAAAGTGATTATCCCCTTTTTTTTTCTTTATTGCATAATCTTTAAATGTTGACATATTTTAGGTAAAGAATATAAGATGGACAAAGGAAGACATTTAAAGGAGCAATATATAACTCTGACGCCTAGTGTTTAAAATTGGTACTGCAGTTGAAATGTAAAACATTGGAGAGAGCTGTCTCCCCCCGCCTCCTCCTCCATCGAGACGCACGCATGTTGTCATGCCATGGACACTGAAACTCCACAACGGTCTTGATCCTTTCTGTGTTCTTAAAAAAAGTTTTACCATGTTTCTGGTCGTGGAGCTAATTTGAAAAATGCTGAGGCTTTTTAGGTTGGGTAGAATCAGTTATATTTGAACTTGTGTGCCTTCCTGCTTTCATCACTGCAACACTTGTTAGTTTGCCGCCTACATCTCTGGTCAAAACAAAAACAAACCATTCCTCACTATGATCGAAACTTAGAAGGAGGACATACTGGCTGCTGCACTGCTGTCAGAGAACCAGCACATGAATATAGCATGCTTCCTTAATGTCTGATGATCTGGTAAGGTTATTTCATGATTTAATTCTGTAGATATCTTGCATATTAGACCTTTAATGATGTAATCTTGTGCTTTGGGAAATTGTAGTATTTATCTGCTTTTACTCTTTGACACCATAGTTGTATAGGACTAAGAGCCTATGGCTGGTAATGAAGATGGTATAAAGGACTGGACCTGGTTGTAGCGGTTGTTTGATTTTCAGACCTGGAAAGAAGATTTTCTCATTGAAAGAAGACGGGCAAAAGATTGATCTGCAAAACTAACTGAGACCAACTGTTATCTTTGTTGAAACATGTCTACTAACATTAATTTAGGGTCTGTCAATGTCATCAGCACTTGCAGAGATGAGCTTATATTCGGTCACAGTTCTCAAACCATTGTCATCAATTAGATCTATGGTATAGGAATTGATATATTGACAGGCTTAGAGACAGTCGGTAAACCCCTGTGAGGCTTTGATAATAGGTAGCTGGTCATTAACCCTTTGACTTGCATTGTAACCACGCGGTTGGCCTTTTAACCGCCGCCATATTGCTGTATTTAAAACTCTGGAAACTTTTGGCTGTTTATCCTCATTCACCTCATTGAATAGTGTATGTAACCCTGATTATGTCAGGGCACTAATAAGTGCTTTACCATGCAGCACAGCCCTGTATCTTAACCAGGTTATCAAACGTTACAGCGCAGGCTTAGAGGGATTCGGCTTGCCTCAGTAAGTTTTGAACATTACCAGCCTGAAAGTGAACAGGTGGAGTGGAGATGAGAAGTAGTTTTGATAGAAGCCCTCCACCATCTGGTAAGGGATCAAGACACTGAAGACATTTTGGAAAGAAAAGTGATAAGTTAAAGGAAACACAGACACCTGTATATAGACTCACTTAAAGGTATTATATGTTACCTGTGTGTGTGTGTGTGTGTGTGTATTGTAACCACGCGGTTGACCTTTTGACCGCTGCCATATTGCTGTATTTAAAACTCTGAAAACCTATCGTTGGCTGTTTATCCCCATTCACCTCATTGAATAGTGTATGTAACCCTGATTATGTCCAATGGACGGCGCTGCTGTACATAATTATCATTGTCTTAAAACTTTGGAAAATACCGGTAGTGACTCGGCGCTGCACAGCTCCTCAGAAATCTCAGCAAGAGCAAACGTCCGGGTAAAAAAAAATATATTTTTTCACATATCATTTATAAACCCTCTAACAGTCATATTTTAGTTGAAAGAAATACATTTGACATGAAATATATATCTACGATTCCTCAGAAAACATGGTTGACCGTTCGGTTGAGTTGCCAGTCTACGCAAACGGTCTGGCTCAAGTCGCCAATTTCTTATTTTGTTCACCTTTTCTAACCATTGCTACTCATTCAATTTGTTAAATACATTATAGGTTATTTTAACAAGTTCTACTCTGTGATGGTTATATATGAAAAAACTAAACATTTTGTTGCAGAAATGACAGAAATCCATTCATGCCCAAAGTAACCCTAAACCGGCAAGTCAACCAGCTGGTTGACCTGCATGTGCTTCCTGATCTTCAAGAGGTCTTGTCTGCCAGACCAACCACAGAGACACACAGTTGGACACTTTGCCATAACCACCAAAAGCGCAGGTTTGTAACCTAGACCAATTCAAGCATTTGAACTGAGGCTTGGCTTAACTCAGCATACCAGACAACATCATAAACCAGGTAATTTATCTTCTTCTGTTTATCTGATAGACCAGAGGATCATACAGAATAAAAGGAGGAGTGTGCTCTGTGGTAAAATGCAGACCACACGTTCTACCAAGGGGATTTACATCAGTGCCAGAACAGACCAGTTATCCCGATGCTTCGCTCATTGTTGCTGGAGGCTTTAATCAGGCTTACCTTAAGAAGGTTTTGCCTGATCAACATATTAACTGCACCACAAGGGAAAAAGACCCTCTGGATAACGGCACATCATTTACAGATGTACAAAACGCATGTGCTGCATAGGAAGGAAGACACACTAATGCCACTAAACTGTTGAGCTCAAAGTATGTATGAACCATGCCTGATGCAACTAGTGACACAAGAGTCAAGAAAATCATCAACTGTATCTAAATCTACACTTAAGTCAGTCCACATCTTTAGGCTGCAGTCTGGAATTTCTTTTTTTTAAATTGCATCCTAGAATATAAAATGAAAGTCAAAATGAAAGCTACAGAAATAAGTTTGAACTACAATTCCAGCAGGGCAATCCCAAAAACTTGAGGCACAAGAGCTGAGGCAGAATACAAGCCCTCCTTAAGAAGTGCCAGGGCCTCTAGCAAGTCAGCCTAACAGCTTTTATCCTCACATTGAGGCCATCGATAGCCAGCAAGCACACACAGCACAAGCCTAGATTAATGGACAAGTGGATGAGCCTTTTGCACCTTTTAACTTTTCTGAGCATGAGATTTGGAGGGTGTTTAAGGCTGACACCAAAAGGCAGCAAGACTAGACATATCAATTGGTGGGTCTTCGAACTAGCCTATACACTGACCAACAAGTGCCCTTTAACAATAATTACAAAGCTTTTAGTAGTTATAACTGTAATGACCAAGTGCTTTAAGAGGTTAATAATTAATTCCTGTGTCTGAGAACGTTAGACTACCTTACCTGAATAACTACCATCAAATGGCTTATCATCCGTGTGGATATGCAGGGCTTTGCAATGCTTGTCAAAGATAAAATCTGCTTCTCATTATGTTTTCCTATTGTCCCAACCAATCAGCAGAGGACACCAAAGCACCAACTCCCGCCCCCTACATCTGCCAAATAAAGGGAGCTCTCTATACTAAAACTCTGGTTGAATAAATTAATCTTCCATGTGGCATAGGATCCTAAAAATATCTACCTGCTGTTTTGACTCTGCCATCACCTTTCACTATTCAATAGATGTTCTATACATTGCCTAATGCAGCTCTAGTGAAAGTTGAGTCAACAAGACGATGTTCTGCATGTTGGTTTTGTTGTTAGATAGCCTATCACACCGCTGCTGTCTTTTGTAAATATGGATTTCTCTTCCACACCTCAGCATTCAGTCTCTAAAAATATAATTCCTGACACCATAAAGTTGATGTTGAATGGTCGATCAAATCCAACTGAAAAAAAACCTAACAAGAGCTAATGACACTAAAACGTATTTCCACAGATTATTATTTTCATATTTACATGTGCCAGTAGTTATCACAAAGGTGTTTATAATGAAGTTGTACACACATTTCATATAAGTATTTACTGAAGTTATACACATGCAGGATTACTTCAATAAATGCTACTAGATTTAAAAGTGAAGCGCTTACCCTTACAGCATATAATAGTTTTTTGCAAAGCTTGCAAAAAAAAGTGAAACTTTTTCATTGAATTGAATCGAAAATCAAGAACTAAAACCCACATCACTGTGGGTCTATTATACTTTTACATATTCTGTCAAAGACAGATGGACAGTGGGATGTCATATGGCTGGAAAGCAACGCACTTGGACTTGTATAAATACATCAATTGTTGCAGTAACAGTGAAATGATTACCATTATCAGACACTTCAACAAGCTGCAAAATTTCATTGGCACTTTTTCATTGGAATGTCATTAGAACAATAATCTTTGTGAATTGGGACACAGAGATACAGGGTGACAGGTGATGAGCGATCCATGGCGCTATCACTGCCTGAATTCTGTCTTATAAATTCACCACTCAGTGTGTTGATACCAGTGTGTACTGGTGAGTCAGGCAGGCATGAGGCAGTATTCCGTGTGTGCCATCTTCACTTTTGGACACTAGGCATCCTCTAATGCACTCACCGTGGACTTTATGTATTATGCATTCTAAAGACTTTGGATGTGCACTTAGTTCTTCTCATGAACCTAGACGATCTACTGTGTTGTCCTCCACCTGCCTTTAAAGTGTTCTTTGTTGTTCTTGTTCTTTTCTTCATGCTGTGTTTCTTTGAGGTTTAAACTTTGGTGGATGTTTACTTTGCTCTTTTAACACCGTCCCACATTACTAACTGCTTTCAGCACATTTTACAAGAGATTCTCTGCAAGCCGAAGTGCCATGATACAAATTCAATGCTTTAATTAAGGGGGCTCTTACAAAGAGAGATGTGTAACAGTCTGGTGACAGGATAAATGATCAGGGAGAAGTAAACGCTTGCCTAGGCTCAATTTATCCGATTTTCAAGCTGATATCCATCCATGTACCATCCCCAGAAAAGTTTACAATTCTACAATTCACTTAGCAGATGCTTTTATCCAAAGCGACGTACATCAGAGAGATGTTTACAATGTGTTTTACGACAGTAGTGCAACGTGGGAAGGACCAAGTTGGTGGCTCCAATGAGCTACTGGCTATTTCAGAGTGAATTTTAAAATTAAGTTTTTGCTAGTATTGCAAACAAGCCAAATACCGTCTCTGTTACTACCTCCAAAGACGGTACAGAGGTGGGATAACTTTGTCCAGCGATTAAAAAATAATATTTTTTTGGTTTGTTAATATGTATATGGTGATTGATATGTGCTTTCAATCTGCAGTTTTTTTTTTTAAAACAGATCCTTTTTGTCTTTGTCAATTTTTTTTGTCACATACAGACCAAAACAATAAGGCAAAACACTACCTTGATGAGTTTTGAATCGTTGCTGTTTTTGGTTAAGAATATGTATCAAATTGCCTTTTCAAGACTTTGCATGGATGTTAGGGATAATAGTGGTAAGTGGTAAATGGACTTATATAGCATGGTATAGTATAGTATAGGTTTATATCACCAGCCACTTTTTTAGACAGCCATTTTTTTTACATTATTGTGCCATGGTCAATGGACTACTACATCTAAATCAGTATAAAATTCAAAACTAGTTCACCCTGACTCTGCCAATGTTCCGTAACCAACAGAAGAAAGACATTTTCTGTGCAACTGCCATTGTTTGGGGATAATTGTGTCTAAAAACAAAGAGCTTAAACCACAATGATAAATGTGGATGCTCTTTTTCCACAGAGCAAGGGAAACATTGGCTGACCCACTTTAGACTTGTATGTGAAGGTGATGTATGGAGGGTGTAGAAGAGGAAGGAAGGGATGAGGAACTGTGTAAAGGTGTGAAAGCATGAAAGATGAAAGCTGTTCAGATTCCACATCTAAATTTAATTGCAAGTGTATTGCCAGTGTATAATAATGAGGATGGGCACTTCATCTTCTTTGTTTCTTAATCAACAGAAGCTCAAAAACAGACTTTAGCACTTCTAACAGCAAGAAAGAGTGAGAGATGTGGTTTAATGATTGCTATCAAATATTTAAAATGTAATGACTGAGAGCATTGAATTATTGACCAAATAGCCCTGTGGGTCCAAATAAGAAAGACTCAATATTAGACTTTTAGAATTATCTGAGAAGGGCTTTTATAAGGTTATGATATGCAGCAGAATAAATCTCTGAAGTCTAGTGTTCCTAATTTTTTCTTTTCAGAGAAATAACATTCCACATTTGAGGTCAAACTCTAATGTGCTAGCTATGTTTGGCCTGTTTGGATCATCTGGGATTTGTGAAGTCCACAGATACTTGCTGAGAGTCAATGATACATGATGCCTATAAGGATGCAGGGTAATTGCCGGTTACATTGCGAGCATGACAAATTGCCTCCACTGCAACAAGGTCCCTCAAGTGAAACAAGCCACCATGAGGTCAGTCTCGGGTTAAGAGTGTTATCAGCTATTGACCTTGACGGTTCATTCTTACTTGTGTATGACACCTGGGGTGGCAGGGGATTGAGGCAAGAAATATGAATGCACATTAAAAGTCTGATCAAGGTACTCCAAGTGTTGGTAAGGGCTGTAAATGCAGAGGCTCAGACATACATAAAGATTGTGCATTAATAACATCATAAAACATACTGTAACCTCTAAGGAGTAGGTTGACATTTTGGATTTACTTTCTTTAACTTTTTTGCATGATATAAGTGAGAAGGGAAATACCCAAATGTGCCACACAAAGCTACTACTACTTGAATTTCCCTCAGTCAGTGAACTATTTATTTATCTACTAGCTGGGCTTTTGTCCCACAAAGTTAAAGCTCCTGTGAGGAGAATGAAATTAATACTGATGCCTCTTTATGACCAACTTAGGCAAACCTCTAACCCCTGCCATCGAGACTCTGTGAGACGAGGCGTTTAACAGTGCAGAAAAAAAAGCCTTTGTTTACGTTTCCACGGCAGAGATTCACAGTGAGTGATGAGTTTGATTTTTAAAAGACAACAGGAGAATTATTTAGGTTACATAATGCCTCTAATTCATGTATAGGACAAGGTCAGCAATGAGACCTTTGGTCACTGAGACCACGAAGATAACTACAAAAACAAAGTTTCCAACAGTAGCTTAAAACAAAAGAATAGGTGTTAAATATGTTGGTTAGTGAACCGTCACAGTAGGTGATAGCAGATTTTGTTACCATTTGACAGAGCGAGGCAAAGTTTTCATGTTTTTACTCTAAGAGCTAAGACAAGCTATCTAGCTGCTGGAACTTTCTTCATATTTTGAACACAGACATAACATCCCACTCTCACCTAGAAATGGGAATAAGCGTATTTCCCAAATATCTGAGCGTTCCCTTACGGCCTGGTTCAATAGTCTGCCTGCCAACAAAGTGTTATTTCTTTTCTTAGATATGAGTGCCTATGTAAGGACTCCAAAGATGTTGAAGTTGAATCACTTACACAAGGGTTTTATAAATCCCTTCATATTCATGAAGCTCCCCATAAAAAAAAAAGCATATATATTATTTATCGCTTTTTGTGTCCCGTCATTCATACAGAAATCACACCCTGAGACGTTGAACTTAGAAATATGAAAGCACAGCTTTTCCAATGACCCATCAATATTTAATTTGACCACATCAAATTTGCCTTTGGAGCTCATATTTTTAGATTGAATTTGTTATGCCATATTTCAATGGGTGGTGCCCCATGTGTATCCAAATGGAGAATGCGGTGCAAGGATGATAACTTGCTAACTCCCTTGATCTTTGCTTGGTTTGGCTCCAACACTGAAGCCTACGTGGTAATGGTTGCTGCTATTTTAAACAAACCATCGGGGATGCATCTATTTTGCATTAAACCATTTCATTCTGACAACTCTCCCTGGGCTGCTGACAAATACAAGTTTCAGAGGCTGGATAGTTGTGCACAAGAACGTATTGGACAAGAGAACCCCTGTGATATATCATCCATGGCACTTCTAGCAGTGAAACAAGTATTTGGGAACTATGTATGTGTGATAGGGACATCCAGTTTTCTGATCAACTTCTAAAGAAAGACGCCCAGACAATAGGTGGTGCATAAACATTGGAGTACTTTTTTTCACCTTTTTACTCAAGCTGTTTAAATAAGCAGAGGCTTTGATATCAAGTCCTGGTCTAAATATAACCCACTCAGCCTTACCTTTCTGAGTGTAAACACAGGACCATAGAGCCCCTGTGGGTGCGAGAGGCAATTATTTGGAGAAAGCTGCAATGTTACAGGTTGAGAGAGAGATGTTAATTACCTTTGTGAATTCAGAAGATGCTGCCTCTTCCTTTTTTCTTTTGTTCAGTCTCTTTATGGGCTAATTAATTATGAAACAATGCATAGGTAATTCATCCGAGAGAGGGAAATGTTTCAACCTTTCTTTTTCCTTTCACTGCTAAGGGAAGGCTCTTAATCATATGTCAGATCGATGTGCATAACTCCACATAATGCTCAGCAAGCTCATATTGTAGCATCAAGAAGACGGAGAGCTGGGCTCATCGGGATGAGAGTCATTTAAGGCTCAGAAGTCCACGCAGGCACGGACTTCAAAGTAGTTTCCTGTTACGGTTTGAGTGTCTAATTTAAAGGGGTTACACTCACTGAATAATGCATGTACTGTACACCTGGAATCAAAATGATGTGAGCTCCCATGTTATTAAAAAATACAGACATATCAGTTGTGACACACCTTTTAAGCACGAGGGCCGAGGTTTAGAACATGCTTTCATACAGGCAACTAGCAGAATTGCTGGCCTTACCTATCAAATGTGTTGATAATATTTCACTGTCCACCATTTGAGATAGATTACTCTTTTCCTCCACTATCACAGTGGCACCAAAGCAGGAATGCATGTGTGCGTTGTAAAATCAATGACACCAATAAAGAAGATTGTTCTCTGTTCTCAAACATTGTGCAAGGGGATGGAATTTAAAACTTATTTTGCAGTTGAATGGCTATATGTAATCCCAACAGCAGACCTGTCAACTTAACTATAATGAAGCAGGGAGAGAGGTGATGAAAAATGTAGAGGAATCAGTGTTACCCTGGACTTCCCTCTAGGCTTTTTGTTGAATGGATTTGAGGCAGCACGCTACAGCACTCTCTTGGGTTAGTAACCTTTAATCAAACCAATGATATGTAAACACTCTCATACTTCCTGCACAGATGTCCAAGTCACTTCAACATTTTATTACTGGCTACAAAGCAGATTTTAATGTGGTATTATTAATTATTAAAAGAAACACAGTTGATTCATCTGAGAGTAATTTATGTTTAAACTCTTGTCTTCATATTGTATAGACATAAAAGCTTGCTTGCATGTATGCTACCCTGATCACTTTTCTCAATGTCAAAAATGTTTGCATGTGAAACAATAGTTGTGAAAGTTTTAATAATGTTAAGTGATGTTCTGTCACGCTAGGTCATTTCAGTCAGACAACTCAGATTTGTATTTGTTTGAATTCTTTTTTTCAGCAGCAGATTTAACTTTGTGTTTGAGGTTTAGGCACCCACCTCATCACTTCCCTGCAGTTTCAATTGACATGGAGAAATTTGAGGAGCGATAGGATGACATCTTAATCCCCCCCCCAAGTCGGAGGCTACAGGTGTGATGTTAGGGTGGTGGTGGGGCTGAGAAAGAGTGCAGTAATTGAGCAGGCCAGAGCTGGCAATAAGTGAGTAGAGGGAGATGCCTGCGAAATCTTGCAGCTTATATAGATCACTAATTGGAAGGAGGTGTTGTCAGGTCATTGTGGATGATGACGCATGTCAAGTCTAAAATCCATACAGCTCAACTTGTCTGTTTGAATGTGCTCACAGGCGTCGACTCATTTTTAGAGGAAAAGGGCTTGATCGCCCCCACTTTACTGCCTTGAAACCAGCACCAGCAATAGTAGCAGCACAGGTAAACTTGCCCCTTCACAAGAGCAATGCGTAACCAGCATTAGGCATGTTTATCTGAAAGCAGAACCATAGGCCGATGGTGCCACACTCATTAGGAGTTATGCCACACATTTCAGGGGCATTTAAAATAGCCGTCATTTATAATTATTGAAGAACGTGATGAACTGGTTCAGATAGCAAATAAATAGGCAGCATGCAATATTGTTTTAGATAGTATTGGTCATGTTAATTAAACTAAAGGTTTCTGATGTGTGTGGTTTTTTTTTTTTTAAATCTTCCGACTTGTTGTAGGTTAGGATTTGAATTTTATTTAAATTAGTTGCTGAGAAGAACATCCCATGACATTTCATTGTAATGAAAGTGCCACAAGTGATATTTGGCAATGATAACAGTTTGAAGACTTCTTCACCAAGTTAAAAAACACACACACACCATGAAATTCCATGAAATGAATTGAGTTTAAGATTCATTTGTTATATAAATGTTAATGTAACATATAATACCTTTAAGTGAGTCTATATACAGGTGTCTGTGTTTGCTTTAACGAATCACTTTTCTTTCCAAAATGTCTTCAGTGTCTTGATCCCTTACCAGATGGTGGAGGGCTTCTGTCAAAACTACTTCTCATCTCCACTCCACCTGTTCACTTTCAGGCTGGTAATGTTCAAAACTTACTGAGGCAAGCCGAAGCCCTCTAAGCCTGCGCTGTAAGGTTTGATAACCTGGTTAAGATACAGGGCTGTGCTGCATGGTAAAGCACTTATTAGTACCTTATTCTACACATAGTCTATAGGTTATAGACCATTAACTAATTATTGCCCTCAATAACCTCCAAACTACTGCTTATTGATAGTAAGTTAGGAAGTTGTTGAACATGAATTCAGATAATTTGTTTGACTCACTCACGGTTTAGCTGCCATTCATAGTTTTCACCACGACGTCCCATTCATTATCAAACTCTCCAAGAATGCCCAACACACATTTGAAACCAGCGCTTCGAGCAAGAGTTGAATCGCAGACCTAAAACCTTTGCATGCAAAATTATCTAGCTACCATGTCAACCTTTGCAACTGAAATGAACATGCTAACCAATTAAACATTATTCAACTGTTTAAACACGATGAGAAAATAGCACCGTTTATCTATACACCAAATTAAACAATGCCATCTGTTTTGGTGAACTTTGATATGAAATGAGGAGGATATTTAAATTATTTTCCAGGACAGCACAAGATTTTCCAGAACATTTCTCTTTTTCTCTCATTTTGCATGTGTTTTCCATGCCCGGAAAATTAGTCAACTGTTTTCCTGGTTTGGTCTACTGATGTACGATTTAAAAAAAAATGCATTCAGCACATCTACAGTAACCAGACAAAGGCAGAGTAGCTGGGCGTCTTACTGTCATCAGTTGCTGAGATGAAGCTCAGCCTAGAAACTCTCAGGAAAATGATGCGTCTCCAGAGACAAAGATACTTCATGAGAGGGGCAGCTCTT
The DNA here is from genome assembly GCF_963584025.1 of Labrus mixtus. Classification (NCBI taxonomy): domain Eukaryota; kingdom Metazoa; phylum Chordata; class Actinopteri; order Labriformes; family Labridae; genus Labrus; species Labrus mixtus. The sequence goes on from NC_083624.1 coordinate 12,335,842, forward strand.
AATCATCATGGACCCACTTCCCTGGTGATTCTGTCATTGCTGTATATCCGGCCTGAAAAATCATGCAGAGGTCACCTGCTGGAAAGCTTTTTCTCACAAACACTTAGAACCAATTAAAGTAAATGATGTTGCTTTGCAAAGGTGTAAAATGACACGAGTTCCCCCCCGTTCTATATAAAAACCACAAAGACCAACTATAAAGCTTCTAGATGTTTTTTGCACATGGTTAGTGAGAGAACGGTATGAATAACACCGCTAACATGTTCACATCTTCATTCAAGTGATCTTTTTTAAAAACTGAATTCCCAATTTTGTCAGTACGGTTATGTTGCACCCATAACAAATCCACAAAACGTCAAACACTTCTCCTAGCCAGCCAGCACCCCCATTAACACAGCCGTCAACACTGTGAGGGGGCTAATGACAATGTTTTTACAAGTGTTAGAAACAGCATGTTTAAATTAGCAGGTTTTCACCATCTGTGAATAAACATGATGGGTGCACCAGTGTTGCTGTCTGCTTATGTAGTAGTCGCTGCAGTAGAGGTTGCTCACTTGTGTATACTATGATTTATCCTCCATAAATGATTAATTTAAGGCCCTTTGTAGAAAAGAATAGCACCTATAAAACAGGCAGCCAGACTGAGGGAGATAGTAAATTACAGACCGTAACTAAAAACTACAAAACTGGAAAAAATGAAGTGAAATATCCGACAGCTGGAGGGATGGCAGATTAAAGGCAACTATAAATCAACAATCTAATCAAATGGTGAAGACAGGTAGCAGAACCTAGCTCCATTTTGTGGCCAGGGGTCAAGTATTTCTAACAGTTATCTCCAAAAAGAGGTGACCGGTCTTAGACAGTGACACAACAATGTAGGGAGGACCATCTCAGCACAGGATGAGACCAAACAGGCTGAGTCAACTGCAGGTCTAGAAAGGCAAGGATTTCCATGAGAATGATAAATGTTCAGATGTGGGAAATACAACTTGGACAGGCAAGTGGCTTTAAAAGCTTGTTTAGGAGCAGGTAACGTGTTGGCCACTGTTGCTTCAGGACTTTATAAAGACAGACTGCAAAGTCAGAAAGCCTTACTCTTACATGTGCAGATTATGTCCTCAATAATGAAACAATTTTACATTTTGTCAAGAAGTAGGCTACTTTATAGTACAGTATCATAGTATGCAGTTAGCTAGATCAAGATCCATCAAAAGTGTCTGATACTTTTATCAGTGCAGTCTCAGCAGGGTGAGTTTGTCTGAAGCATGATTAAAATCTCCCCACACCGCTGCTTACTTGCTAGGGATGAAACGATATCCGCGATACAATTAAATGGCTACAAATACGGGACAATTCAAAACAATGAGACAAAAAAATGTATCCGGATGCTACAGCAGAGGGCGCTATCTGTTTTTGTCTTCTCTTGATTGCTGTCAGGAGCTGAAGAAGAAATGCATACAGACATTGTGGAAGAAAGTGAAGATTTTGGTTGTGAAGGAGTGAGCTGAGCAGACTAGACAAAAAGCTTGAGATATTAAGATACCTAACACATAAAAACACGTGCTGATTATTTGCTGAATGCTGGATTTTAAATCCTCTTTGAATGCAAGAGACACAGAGGTTACTCCATGTTTTAGGAGGTCGGGCTGATGATAAACACCTTAGAGCTCTGTTATTCCCACCCAACTCAAAAATGGCTGTCTGCTTGGAAGACTGCACATGAGGCAAGGCTTTCTGCCCCCCCCCCCCCCTAAAAGGGACATTCCTTATTAGTGCTAACAGGTCTGTAAATAAAATACTCTTTTTTTGTTGTTGATAAATTGAATTCAATCTATTTTTTAAACAAAAAAAATTGACTATCATGGTGAAATCATATCCCTGCTACTTCCTTTTAAAAATATATTTTGTTGAATAAAACCAGTTCAATCAGGAGGGACATATATAAATATTTATTTTATGTATGTGATATTGAATTATTGTCAGATAATCCCTCAAACTCTACAGGGATATACAGTAGGGTGATCGAAGATGTCTGCCCTGAGCGGCAGCAAAATCTCTCCCACCGTGGAGTCCAGACACTGGTGGTGGAGGCGATAGCTGATTATGTTGTCTGGGCTGATGGGATAAAGAGGCTGATTGAACTGTGAAGACTGGGATTTATGGGAAGATGGTTGATGATGTAATCTGAGGCCGATAGGATAAAAAGCTGAACTAACTGAAGAATGGCGTTGACCGGAACAGGTAAAGATGTCTTCTGAGACTGTAGGGATGAAGAGGCTGTAACCATGGCATTAATTAACTGGTGTAAGGGAATCAACCAGGAATAAGAGGATTTGATGACGAATCAACAGAATAATTTAAATTTTCACAAGCAGCCTTGTTTATTAGGTTTGTGAGTCACTGTTAATGACTTCAGTTTACAGTTGTCTTCTCTAACTGGAGCATTACTGTGAGCTAATCAGAAGTTGATCAGTGACCTTGGTCACAAGAAGACAATGAAAGAAAACATTGGAAACAGTTACTTTTTTAACAGCTGCTCTCTTTTTGTGTGTCACATGAATCCCTCTTGCCTCTTCAAACATCTTTGAGTCTGACTGAGCTGTTTCATTCTTTTCTTGTTTGCCTTTGGAAGAATGAATAGTGACATACTTTCCCATAAACTCCAAAATCACATGGTTTTCTCACATTTGGACAAACATAACAGACAATTCTCTAGAAGTTTTCTCAGAGCACGGGTTAGGCTGGATGCTGAATGATGTTTGACATTTGCATTATATGCTGTGTTTATTAACCTTACCATGTAGAAAACTGTCTTCTACTACTGCATATAACAATGTTTGAGTGTGGCACAAAAACTCAACTTTCCTGTATCGTTTCATTACTGCAGAACCAAATTGGAAGTCTGTATTGTGCCTAACAAATTGAGCATTGAAAATCCTAACCTAACCCTGAATTTGTCTGTGTCCCCGGGAGACATCTTGCACCAAAACCAGAGATTATAGCATGCATAATGTAAGGAAGTACACTTGTCTCCTCAGTTTCATCAGACTTAGGGCCAGCAGGATGCCTCTCTGTGTAGCTCCAGGGGGGGTTGTGTCTTCCCCATGCTGTCGTCATGCCTGTCTGTGAGGGAACATTTCCTCCCAGACAGAGATTCAATCCGAACCGCAGGGGAAGAATCACCCCAAGGCAACAACACTGCCGACATGACACAAAATGGTGAATGTGCATTCACAGTACGGAGACAATGTTCTTATTTTTGGGGGGAGAATAAATTATAAAAGCATGCAGTGACCGGTAGATATTCACACTGTGGACCCCCTGGCGTTGTGTTTTTCAAATTTTATTTCCAACGTGGCAGACCCTGGACCAAGGCCTGAGAACATTTTTGAAGTTAAATTTCTGACATGTTTGCCAAGAGCCGCAGGTGTGGAAAGATTGAGATTTCCTGACAGCTTCAACTTGTGACCTTCTTGCTGCCCTTTTAATTAAAACACTGAGGAAATGCATTTTTGAATAAAGACATGGCATAATTCATAGTTTCAAAGTCTAATATTCAGTTGAAATGTTAGGTCAGAACATTCTTTTCCTGGGCCTGTCTGTAAGATTTGCCTGCCACTGTTTCTTTTTTTTTTTAAGTTACCATGTGCAATGTTTTCACAAATGAAGTAGGAATGAAGAGGAAGAAAATGGCTGATTTCTTATTTCTCCTACATTATTAACACCAGGGTCTGACCCCTGAATATAAGGTGATGCCAATGTCAAAAAAAAGACAAGAGTCCTATGAAAGTTCAACTTTGGTGCACTCATAATTATGTGCAAACATAATAATCCAATCCATTGGCATTTTATTCTTCCTAAAGTTTTTGAAAGTGTTAAATTATGTCTTTCAACATACAGTAGAAGCATTAATGTGTATCAATCAATCAATTTTTATTTGTATAGCGTCAACTCATCTCGAGACACTTTACAAAAAGCAGGTAAAAGACCTTACTCTTTGTTATGTTACCAAGATCCGGCCTATCCATCATGAGCACTTTAGCAAAGCAGCAAAAGTTACAGTGGTAAGAAAAAACTGCCTTATTAAAAGGCAGAAATCTTCGGCCGGATCCCCGGCTCATGACGAAACAGCCTTCACAGGCCTAGACTGCGCCGGGCTTGGAAAGGGATAGGGGGAGAGATGGGATAAGATGCAGGAAGAGGGATAGGGAGCAAGGGGGTGGGGGGAGGCAAGCCGTCCATCAACAATCCGGTGGGGAGGGGAGGGGGTGTGGGGGGGTGTGTGGGGGTTGTTCTGGCAGGCCGTCAACCGACGATCTTGAGGAGCCTAAGAGAGCTCAAGAGCTCCCAGAAAAGTTGGTGGTTAGTGACTGAGATTTACAGATAGATACATGCAGTAATATGATGTACTGTATATGCACAGATAGAGAGAGAGAGAGAGAGAGAGGAGCTCCGTCGAGGTAATAAAGCACCTTGAGTGTAGATTGTGTAGAAGGAGCAATTGCTGCAAATGACAGTTTAACAAAAGCTACAGAAAAACAAAGATAAACTGAGTTGAGGTCATAAAAACAATCAGTCCTCCTGTAAGATTAACTAAGGTGAACATGGTAAATGGACTTGAGCTTGTATAGCGCTTATCTAGTCTTCCGACTACTCAAAGAACCGCATGTCACATCTACACAGTCACACACTGATGGCAGAGGTTGCTATGTAAATAGTCCATCAGAAGTAACTAATCCCATTCACACACATTCATACGCTGCCGACGAAGCAGAGGGATCTATTCAGGGTTAAGTGTCACTCCCAAGGACACGTCGGACATGTTCTTGCAGGAGCTGGGGATCGAACCCTCCCCATTCGATTGAGAGACGACGACTCTACTAACTGAGCAATGGTGACAAGATAAATGACATCACGATAAAACTATTACAACCATAACAATAAAAAAATAGAGCTAGCCAGAAACATAAAAACATCCAGCAAGCCTCGTAAAAAATCTGAGGTTAATTTGTCAAAAACACAACAGCAAAAACTGAAAAGCTGCCTTAAGGTTATTCTCATGCAAGCGTAATACAATAATGAGGCCTGACAGCTGACTTACTCACACAGCACTATAAAAACCTCAAGAAGAAGAACACTGTCGAGAAGTCGACTAATAATTATTCAACATATTTGCACAGAGTTGCATCAGGCCTTCAGTGACACCTTAGACTTCTGAAACTCTGTCATGGTTTGAAAATTATTCTCGCTCTTCCATCTCAAATAGACAATGCAAGGTTGGGAATGTTTTTAGAAATATTTTCAGGTTGTAGAGTTTGGTAACAAAAAGGACAAGGACGGCTTTGTGAGTGTGTTGTGCAGGAAGTTTAAATAAAGAAACAAACTATGTTTGAAGCAAAAATAAAAAAAGGACAAAGTTCCCACTCAAGTCAGATTTCATTTTGAATGAGTACAAAACAGCTCTATGCATCTCGAATAAGATTTATTCAAACAGTCTCATTCAGTGCACATCAATTTGATGCAACACTGCCGCAATCGTCCCTCATTGACATTCACACAGCTTCACGTTTCAATCCCTAACATCATTGGCTCTGACAGTTTAAGCTTATTGCTGTAATAGATGACATCATATGACACAGATGACTTACTTCCCCAACTATCGCAGTTAAGCATACTGCTGAACTAATGTGACAACACATCTAAACCCACAGTATTTGCTTATTTCTGTCCATTTTGTCCCACTGTAAACATCTCACTGAGTGAAAAGTCTTTCCTAACGGGGTTTTAAATCATCACAGTTTTAGTCAGACATGGCAACAAAGCCTCATAGAAAGTAAATGTGTGTTAAATGTGTTGATTTAAATAATTTAAGTAGTCATCATCGTTGCCCATGGCAGACGGGCATGCCATGAAATGTAATTACAGGGTATTTTGACTGGCTGATACACAGCCATCACCATTGAACTACCTCCAACGTGTAAAACCAACAGCTATTTTCTTTCCATTATGGACCTTCAGAATCATTCCCACACAATGATTTTCTTCCCAAGTCCAATTTTTTAAAATGTTATATTTATGTTTCTTCGTTTCAATAAAAGCATTTCTGCATAAGGCATATAGGACGTTTATTGTCATTGTATCAATCAATCTTTATTTGTATAGCGTCAACTCATAAGACACTTTACAAAAAGCAGGTAAAAGACCTTACTTAATTCTCGTGGTTAGTGATTGTAGTAGTCTACAACAAATTTCAGTATGGTATTCTCAATAGAAGCAGCATTATAAAAGACCTTAAAAACACAAGACAATAAAACAATAAATAATAATACAAGTTCTAAAAAGGAAGCAACATACTATGTGGATTTTAAATTGGCTCAAGTATTGCACATTGGGCAGCTTCAAATCTTAGTCCTTATCAGTGATTGTCAGTGTGTGTGGGGGGGAGGGGGAGGGGATGGGTGATGGAGGCTAAAGATCTCATAAAAATAAAAAAAAGCAGCTCCTCAGCTGTGTAGTCCGGTTTCATAAAATGTGGCATCTCCTTCCAGATGGTAGGGGCGCAAACAGAGAATGTCCTGGGTGGGTTTTGTCCCTGCTGATGGACCTTGCCTCTTGTATTCAGCACTGCCCATATTAGATTTAAAAAAAAAAAAACTAACAACAATGCAAGGACTCTATTTCATTTGCAAGGACACAAATGAAATAGACCTACAAGCTCCCACACATTTCTGTTTGCTAGTGTTATTGTCCTTGTGGCATTGTATAAATCCTTGGACCTATACAAGCCTACACAAGTTTCTCCATGATTGGCTCTACCACACAGGTTCTTCCATTTGTCCAGTCTGTCAGTTCTGGGGCCCGTTTCTGAATGAAGTTTTAGCTGAAACTCTGAGTCAGTTAACCCTGAAATGAGGGAAACTCTGGGTTATCCGTTTCAGAGGGGGAGGTCACTCACACTCGAGAAAGAGGGGTAACTCCAGCCTGTTCCAGAGAGGGAGTGTCACGAACGGTTGGAAAACAAGGGAGGGAGGTGGACCCAAGTGTAGAATAACCAAAAATATTTAATTAAACAAAAAGGCAACAAAAACTTACTTTCTAAAGTTCAACAAAAAACACAGGGATCAAAAATTGGGAGCCACAGAGGCGCACAAGCAAAAACTGACATACCAACGAACGACATTCAAACAACAATGAACTCACACAGAAGGGAAGAAACACAGAGACTAAATAGACAAGGGAGTAATCAAACACAGGTGAGACTAACAAGACCCAGGTGAATACAATCAGGGCAATCAAGGCAGGGAGAAACACTGAGGACAATACAAAATAAATCATGAAACACTAAAGACACACAGAACTCAAGAGTCTAACAAAACACACTAGAACACAGAGATACACAAGGATAATAAATGACAAAATAAAACAGAAAACACTGAAGACAAAACTAGGAAACCATGAACACTAGGAAACATTAACACACAAGGAAAAGAAGCAACACTGGGATAAAACAGGGGAACTCAAATTCAAAACCAAATCATGACAGGGAGGTAACTTTATCTCTGAGTCAGTTACTATGGTAACTGAGTCTGTGAACCTACACTCAAAAAAATTAAAAATATAAAAAAATAATTCATTGGATTAACATGATTTTATCATGCCACCTATATTCCATCTAAACAAATCATGTTAAGTGAGCCAAACTTTATCATGTTATTCAAACACAATATACATGTGTGGGTTGAACATCATATTAATATTTGCACACAACTAATTTGCAAATGGTTGTTCTTAGTTATTTTGGTTAAATCAAATTGAATGTACTCTACATTGGTGAAACACCGAAGTCGAACAAAATTCAACCTTGTTGTATCAATACATACGGGGTTTGTCAGTTATACTAATGTCAGTGTTATTGAATGAACTAATGTCAATCTTGCTGGTTTAATTAGTGTTGCGTTCATTCCTAGGACAAGAATGTATTGTATATGACCAAATGTGCATAAAAAACGACAACATTCAAATTAATTTGACATTTTATTTAACGTTAATAAACCTTTTGCCTGCATTACCCACAATACAATTGTAGCAATTTGCTACTGAATAACATTTTTAGCAAATAACATACAGCTTCTTCTGGAGCCCCAAAAGTACATGTTTTCTTCATATAAGCAGAAATACGTTAGACATGTTAAAACATTTTAACTTGTAAAATTGGTGGGGTTTCCTCATTTAAGGTTAAAGTTTAATATACGTTTTTTTTTTCCCCCAAATGCATCTAAAACATTTTCTCATCAAGACATTTAACACTACTAAACATCATTATACAATCTTTCAGTACGTGCATGACTGTCATTTCAAGTTCTTACAGTCTTACTGCAGAAAGTAACCAGGAACAAACAGCTACACTAGACTGCTTACAAACACATTTCAACCTGAGACAACATTCTTGGTCTCTGTCTGTTGAGCATACTAAATGCAAGTCCTTCTGAACATTTTCATGAATTCTAATTTTAAACTAAAGCAAAAAAATAAAAAATCTGCATTGTTGACGTTGTTACTTCAAGCAAATTTACTCCATAAGCTTATTTTTAGGAATTGTGCCTTGGACGACAACCTCTGCCCAGCCAGATTCAGAAGAATCTTCTGCATCACTTCAAAAGTGCATTTGAGGTCTGGTGGGTAGCTCAGGTTCAGACAGTATATTAGTCCAAATAACAAAGCACAGGTGATCCCAATGTTGCCCAACTCATTGAGGATCTTCACACCTTCAATCAGGATACCGATGTCCTCTGGGTCATCTCCAGGCTCTGCACTCTCCTTCTGTATGACAAATACTCCCAACACAGTCTGCTCCATGGAAGCGCTGACCTCGCTGTCTGTGTTCTGTGCGATAAGTATTGAATTAAATGACAAACTTCTCTTGCAGTTTGGACAACACCTGTTTGATCTAAATGGGTCAAGAAAGAACAGACATGACTACATAAGGCAAAGACTTAGAGAACTTGGGCGACTATTACTTGTGGCTAAGAAGAATACTCCCATCCGCAAGGCAGAGGAACTCATCTATCCTGCAAACTTCAATCATGTGATATCTGCAGTGAAAGAGTTGGCTGGGTACAATGCAGAGAACAACACATTTGAAGCACACCTTCCTTAGCCCTCAAAATTGGTAACAGCCTGGGTATAATCTGTGAGCTTGTAGAGAGTGATAATTTGTCCACAGTTGACAGAGACTGGAGCCTTGTAGAATTTGCTCGAGAATTCAAGACCATTAAACGATTCAGATGGAAGGGATTGATTACCAGAGGAGCAACAACCTCTCTGAGAGAGTCAAAGTGGAACGCTAGATGAACTTTAGCCGCTCGAAACACATGTGACTGTGGTGGCACTGTGGCTACGGACACGTACTGGAACCCCAACTCCCCTCTCCACGCACAACGTGTCCCTCAAATTGCAGGACTACTTACAAACTTTGTTGCATGTTAATCTATCGCCATTTGAATGGCACATGAAGTACACAAAAATAACAATAATGAGAAACACTGTAGTTACTCGGGGTGTAAATGATAGAAACCTAGCAAGGTGGAGTTGAGCTACCTAGAGCTAACTGAGAAACCATTGACACAAATTATAAACTTTTCAACTGAGAAACGTCTCACAACTATAATTCATCACTCGCCAGGTTAAATTAAAACATTTATGTTTGTATATATATGAATTACTTACATGTAAGTAGGATGGCAAACATTCAGCCGCAGCATGTGCTCGTCAGTGTCAGGCCCTTTTTCAAACCAACCCCTACACCCTCCCCCTCCGTGACGGAGTGCACTCCGTCAGAAGTCACACTCGCAGCTGAATGAAGACCCCTTCATCAAGGTGTAGGGTAGAAATACAGCGGCAGGCTTTGGGACAAACTTCCCTCTCTCACACGGAAACAGGAACTGTGTGTTACCATGGTTACTCAGCAGTATCTTGCGGAAACTGCTTTTTTTTGTAGCTAATGCATTCTGTAAAAATATTTATGTAGCCTAGATTCTTCTTTAGTTATATTAGTGTAGACTTATAACAAAACTATTAGATTGAGTCTACATTTTTTATTTTATAATTTATTGTAATTTCATAGAACAGGGTGTCCTAAATTAATGCAAAAACAAGGATAATATTGTTGAACATCAGAGCAGCAAAAAGTGTTTTTTTTTTGTTGTTGAATTGAGATTTCACAAAGACATCAAAAGTAGAAAAATAAAGAATAAATATTAACAGTGAAAAGTTGTCTGCAACATGATTTAATATTCTTTTGTTTTTGCAACAGTCCCTGTAAATATAAAACACTTTAAATAAACATATATTTGATCCTCAGTACACATTTGAAGTTGTTAACGTCTGTATGACGATATTAAATGTCTTAGTTTGAGCAGTGTTTATAGACACTTGAACTCACAGGTTGCTTCATCCATGACGACCGGACACAATAGGTGTTGCACGTAATCTGAAAGTCGGCATCGGTGCACACTCGCTGGTGGAGGGTTTTATAACCCACTACCACTCCCCACTAGTTGGTTTGGGACGGACTTAATATGGCGGACCCTCCGCGGGGATGCGCAAACGGAGGGGTAGTGGGTAGGGTGTAGTGTAGTGATGGGAAAAGCAGTTCTTTTCAGTGTATTGAATCAGTAGAATCAGTTCAGGAAAGTGATTCGTTCAAAAGATTCGTTCACCGAATCGTTCAGTACTTCTCCGCAGCTCTGTCTGTGAATCAGAATTTAATAAGCTGAAACACGGCCGAACGTTTAGCTCTGCTCACAATCGTACTGAGAACAGCCGGTGGTGAATAATAAACCAATGAGCTGAGAATTTAGTTGGATAAAGTTACAGTTTGCAAACTGAAAGCTGCTAAAACAATCACATTTATTTTCCCCGACCGTTCTGTTCAGTACACGTTCAGTTCGTTCACGTGATTCACGTCAGAGCTCTCGTTCAGTTCGTTCAGTGAATGAACTGAACGAGAGCTCCGCCTCCGAGTCACTCTCTTCCTCTCAGTACGTTCAGTGAACGAAACACTGACTGAACGTGAACGAGCGAGACTGCGAGTCACCAGCCTCAGTCACACACACTGTACTGACTGAGGACAGGAGGGAGGGCGGGCTTTGAGTGACTCTTACGGTCTAGAGAGAGAGGCACGAGACGGGAGAGAGGAGAGCGCAACTGAAGTTGAAAAATGAACGAGTCTTTTCAGTAAGTGATTCAGTTCAGTTCGTTCACCCAGATGATTCGTTCGTTTTGAACCTAGTGCCGGTTTGAAAAAGGGCCTCAGTCTGTCTCCGCGCTCGGTCAAGGGCTTTGAGCGTGCGCAATAGCTGACACAGTACAACAGTAGTTGTTTTGATGAACCCACATCTCATTGGATTGATGTGTGTGTGTGTGTGTTTATAATTGATCTGAATTTCATTTAAATCACGTTTTATGAACAAGAATGAATCATTTAATAGAGCAAAACACGATTAATTCATTTTATGTAAACAAATTCCTAGTGTGCTAATCAAACACATGCCCGAGTTCATTTCTTTGAGTGTAACCTGGTCGGGAGCAGGTTTTCTTCAATGAACCCCGAGTTTGTCTCCGTCTCCGCCCTCTTTCAGAGCCAGAAACGCCGTTTGATTTCCTCATTCTTTCATTCGGTCCGTATCACGCGCGTTAGTGAAGCTTCACTGTTTGTCTGAATAAAAATCCAGGTTGTTTTAATATGATATGGCTATGTTAGGTAGGCAATACTACAGCGTGTAAGACAAACTATTTTATCGAACATGGCATGTCTTTTAGTCGATCCTCGGTAGGGCTGCATTACTCCGCAGGGAATTAGAGCCTACAGTGGGTCTGGAAAGTATTCAGACCCCTTTACATGGTTCACTCTTTGTTTCATTGCAGCCATTTGCTAAAATCAAAAAAGTTCATTTTATTTCTCATTAATGTACACTCAGCACCCCATCTTGACAGAAAAAAAAACCGGAAATGAAGCATTCATCTTTCCTTCAATTGCAACCAGTTGTCCTGTCCCTGCAGCTGAAAAACACCCCCATAGCATGATGCTGCCACCACCATGTTTCACTGTTGGGATTGTATTGGGCAGGTGATGAGCAGTGCCTGGTTTTCTCCACACATACCGCTTAGAATTAAAGCCAAAAAGTTCAATCTTGGTCTCATCAGACCAGAGAATCTTCTGTCTCATAGTCTGGGAGTCCTTCATGTGTTTTTTGGCAAACTCTATGCGGGCTTTCATATGTCTTGCACTGAGGAGAGGCTTCCGTCGGGCCACTCTGCCATAAAGCCCCGACTGGTGGAGGGCTGCAGTGATAATTGACTTTGTGGAACGTTCTCCCATCTCCCTACTGCATCTCTGGAGCTCAGCCACAGTGATCTTTGGGTTCTTCTTTACCTCTCTCACCAAGGCTCTTTTCCCACGATTGCTCAGTTTGGCTGGACGGCCAGGTCTAGGAAGAGTTCTGGTCGTCCCAAACTTCTTCCATGTAAGGATTATGGAGGCCACTGTGCTCTTAGGAACCTTGAGTACTGCAGAAATTCTTTTGTAACCTTGGCCAGACCTGTGCCTTGCCACAATTTTGTCTCTGAGCTCCTTGGGCAGTTCCTTCGACCTCATGATTCTCATTTGCTCTGACATGCACTGTGAGCTGTAAGGTCTTATATAGACAGGTGTGTGCCTTTCCTAATCAAGTCCAATCAGTTTAATTAAACACAGCTGGACTCCAATGAAGGAGCAGAACCATCTCAAGGAGGATCAGAAGAAATGGACAGCATGTGAGTTAAATATGAGTGTCACAGCAAAGGGTCTGAATACTTATGACCATGTGATATTTCAGTTTTTCTTTTTTAATAAATTTGCAAAAATTTCTACATTTCTGTTTTTTTTCTGTCAAGATGGGGTGCTGAGTGTACATTAATGAGAAATAAAATGAACTTTTTTGATTTTAGCAAATGGCTGCAATGAAACAAAGAGTGAAAAATGTAAAGGGGTCTGAATACTTTCCAGACCCACTGTACATTAACGTCAGGAGATGTTAATTTAATTTGGGTTAATTAATAAACTAAACAGGATAAAGGTGAGATGATATTTAGCCTATGTGTTTGAATACAGCATTATGTTGGGAATAAAGTTAATGCACATTCAAATAAACTCTGAATTAAGTTAACTTTAAATCTATATGAGCCTATTATGTTCTTATATTTCATTTTGAGCTGCTTAAAAGTCGCTTTTCTTCTGCTGGATTACATCTTAATGAAAATAAATTGTATAGGTTTAATACCATTCCACCAGTTTTGACCTGCAATATTATTAAATATTAAATTAATAGACTTCATTATGCGCTGACGCAAGCAGCTGTTTTCTCTTACACCACTTTTCTCTCCTTTGCCGCTGTGCTGCAGCAGTGTTACTTTTTTGTCCTTCTTAAAACCTGTTCATATTCGCAGTAGCCTATGGCCACATGAAGATATTGATATTTTTTAGAGATGGTCAAAGTACAAGGATCTCTTTTTTGTCACCTGTTGCCATGGTGAATCGTAGAATCGGGGCTCGATTCATGGTGGCATTTTATAGTCGCGGTTTACGCGCTGAACACCGAGTGGACCTACTAAGAGTTGATTTAACAAATTCAAATCTGCAACATCCCTTATTATGTATAACTCCATGCCTTAAAGCTCCATGTGAGGAGTTTTAAAATGGTTATGAAACAGGCTGAAATTAATAATGATGCTTCTTTATGATCAAAAAAAAGTGAACAAGACTATCGGTGACAAGATTGATTCTTGCTATATTATTATTTTCCATGCCTGATATAGCTGCTGCAGGGTAGGTGTCACATGAAGAAATTAACAGCATTCTCCCAAGAGAGTCTTTTTTTAAAAAAATGTTATGCTTCTTTGACATGACATGATCCATATGACTGTTCCAGAAAGCAGAATGACATTTTCTCTGTCAAAAATATTATTTATGCATGACCAGGACTTAAACAGCAAAGAGACAAAAGGCATCACTTGCAGTAGAACATGTACCAAAACTTGATACAAGAAATTATAGACACGGCACTGTTTCCTAAGAGAAACTTACAAACAGATCAACTTCTTCTTCTGTTAAGGCTATTTTCCACCGGTGGGAGCCAAAACTGACACAAACTGAAAGTTACTCAAAGGAGCTTTAATATAATTCAATCGCTAATGTTAAAATGGCAATACAGTTATAATAATAATATGAGCACTAGCTATAATAAAAATATTTTAAAAACAAGGCTGTATTAGTTCCTGTAAGTTCCTGTAAAATTTGACATTTTCATACAAGAGTTTTTTTGGGAATGACTAAGACCTGCAGTTTTTGCCACTTCTGCATTGCCTTCATTTTTCATTCCCAGAGGGCTGATTTGAACATCAGAGACTTTCATCTTTATTCTCATATCCCCTCCGGCCAACTCTGCAGGTAATCTGGATAATCACAGGCTTCTCTCCCCATTGGCAATATGATGAAGTACCTGATTTAAAAAGAAGAGATTTAATGACTTAATTATCTATTTAACATCTGTAACAGTTGTACAATTGAGCCATACACTGTCCCCTCTCTCATATAGTGTATATTCTTAAAATCCTTATCAACATGCAGAGAAGTACATGTTGAAAATATAAAAAATATATTTTAATAACATTCATCAAGGTTTTTTAATCAATATATTCCTTATTCCTGCATTTTTTGCTCTTAGTATTTTGTATACATTGTGCATAGAAGTAACTGAGTCTGATTGTCATGCTGTACTAACAAAGATATAATTTATCCTTATCATTTAGATAAAGTGAAGAATGTGTCTCTGAGATGTGAGTTACTAATGACAAAATACTTGGTCTATAAAGGAGTATTCACATTGATCCGGTGTCTAGCCTGGACTGGGTTGAAATTGCAGTCAGTCCAACAGGGTCTTGGAACTGAGGTGCTGTACTGCAGATCTCAGGTCTGTGCCTCAATATATCTAATACCTGAGTGGATTAGAGCAGATATCACCTCCCAACACATGGTGCATCAACTGATCTCAGGGGTAATGTGTTTTTTTTTCTCAGGCAGGTGAACCGTGAAGTGCAGTAAAATGACATATTTCTGCTCTTTTTTGATTATACAGGTTATTGATTAATAGCCATGTTGATATATATTTTAAGTCAATGTATTTAAATTATGGTCTTGTTATTTTATGGAGCAGGTCTTTCTGTCCTTGTTGCATATTGGCATATTTGAAAATTGTTTACACTAACTGTTGGTTTCAGGGAGCTCTTCTGAAGATCATCTCTCATAACCATTGAAGTACTTAAGGAGAAGGCTGAATCCTGTGATCCTTTTGAAAATGAAATATCATGTTTAAGAGAGGTGAGTGTGCAATCTCAAAGAAATGTCCATGAAAAATGAGTTTAGATTTAGTTATGTTTCATTTTTATAAACCCTGGATGAAGCCTGCTGCACGTCACCCGTCTATAAATGCAGGAGGCTCTGTGGGCTCTGGAGGCTCATCGGCGGCAGCCACCATGCTGGAAATCCTGTCTCTGGCTAAAGCCTGGTACACACTACACAATTTTTAAAATCTTCAACAATTTTGATAATGTGAGAGACCCCACACATGACAACAATCCTGACCGATTAACAGTTCAGATCTCATAGTGTGTAGTGTGCAACGAGACGATCAACTCGGCACACCACACACTACCCGATTCATTCCCCGACAACCAGAGTCTCGACTATCACAAAGTGTAATCTTGCGCGGTCAGATGCGATTTAAGAGTAAACAAACATGACGGGTAGCTAAATGTGACTAGCTGTTAGCTGGTACATCCATTACAGTAAACATTTTGGTCCTTTCCTTGTCAGTTGGATTGTGGTTTGTTTTACAGACACGTTGTAATATAACTTGTATTGTTGCCACAAATCAACAAGTTGGTCCTGAATTTATGACATCCATTTAACTTATGCTTCGCGATTGCTGTAATCACCATGGTAATGTTTGTTGTGCTTCCTGCTTCAGTCAGTTTGCTTCCTGATTGGCTATTGTTCCGTTCCACCTGACAATTCACAGAGTCCGTGCTCGGCCGTCCTCAGTGTTCTCCCCACACCACAGGATTTCTGATCGTAAATATTGAACACGTTTAATATTTACGATTTCAAATCGGGGCAGCCCCAACCGTCGCAGATCGGGGAGGTTAAAATCACTCCTAACACACGTCACACCACAGGAGAATCTGGCAGGATAATCTTTGGAACATCAGATAGTTGGGCCGCTGACTTTCGTCGGATGGGGGGAATCAGGCCCAAAATCAGTCAACCTAATGACAGGCTGAGAGCTGGAGCTGAGGCAGGTTTTAAGCCTCCTAAATTACATCCGGCCCTTGTCACGAAATGTAAGAACAGAGAACTGGACTCAATAACCAAAATGACAATATTTACTAAGGCAAAAGGTCAAAATAAAAACTTAAATACAAAACTAAAATTTCCAACAGAAATGATCACAGGGAGGCACTGGTGATTCACGAAGAATCACAAGAGACTAGATATACAGGGTAATGAAAAACAGGTGAGACCCACAAGACACAGGTGAAGACAATGAGGGCAATCAAGGCTGGAGGGAAACACAAAGAGGCAGGAATGAACAAAAGACAAGAAAACAAGAAAACAACTAAAACAGACCAAATCATCACAGCCCTCCTGTCAATCAGGTCAGCCATATGTGCATTACTATGCACAACGTATCATTCATAAAATAAAAAAGGATGCGTTATAACAAAATTCACTCCCGTTTGACCACAAGGACAATAAATAACCAAACCAATATCTTTTTTTGCGCCAGGCTGTAACTTCTTTCTGGCTGTCGTGTGTAGGCGACTTCCGGGTCTCTTGGAGCCAGCCTCATGCAGACCCCCGACGTCCACTGTCGCCAAGAAAGTCCACCCGAGCTCTATAGGTAGCCTTCAGCAAAAATGTTGGGAGATGGTACTGAAATTAAAGACTTTAAAACGACGGTAGAAGACTTAATTCACTCTTGCTACAAGTCAATTATGTTTTTGTAAACGAAGCCTTGGTGCAAAGCCAGTTATCTCCCAGAACTGAGAGGTGAAGTCAGTCTCTCCCTTGCATGGCTCCTGACCCTTCAAGCATTTCATTAGTGTTGGTAAATTAAAACACATATCCCCTCCATACACACAAACAGACATACACTTAGCACACCAACAGACACCTTTCATATTAAATTATTGCTTTTTCCTATCTCCGTGTAAGGGAGTTTTTAAAAATAAAAAATACCCATCAACAACAGCCCTGCACTCTGTAATTTCCTGTTGAAATTATGGCTTCCTACTGTGTCTGTCCGTCCAGTCTAACCTTTCTACAGAATCCACTGCACAAAAACAGAAAATGGTCAACATCCCTGAGCACTTTCAAGATGGCAAAATGGAGGCATAACAGTATCAAGCATCCTGACTGTGGCTCCAGACTCACAGAGCAATCTCCCTTCACCAAATCCCTGCAGCACAATTCAATTCCATATCACTGCAGGGCATCCAGGACGTTATCTGACAGCCATGAAAGGTTAGCAGGGCGGCAAGCATGAGCACACTCTCTCTAGGTCCATGAAATCAGGGCAGTCCTTCGCATGTAGATTGATAGTTTGTAACAAAATTATGATTGTTGTTCAGAGTAAATAAAATAAGGGGAAATAAAAATGTACCAAAATGTGACATAAAGTGACTGTTATCCCATGAAACATAGGACATTGAACATCCAATATTTGATGTCCTATCAAGATGTCCTCTTAGAGTTCAAGAATAGGAAAGAAATGACAGTTTAGCTGACGACCGGGACATAAACAAGGCCCTCACTAGCCAGAAATACTGGCATGTCTATGCTGCATTATATAAAAATATAAAGATGATGTTACCACAAACTGGACCGATTAGTTTTCTTGCCAAATTGTTGGCACAGCAGCTGCAACTGAATTCAGCAGCTTGCTTGTTTTCTTGTTTGAGGTAATCCTTATCCTACTTTTAATGGTTTTGAGATGTCAAAAAAAAAGAAAATCTGTATGCCTGTATATTTCAAACAAACATTCCAATTCAAATAAATGACGTGAGAAAATGATGAACAAGTAACAACAGAAAATGTGCGAAGATGTAAGAGTGTTTTTCTAGACAACTGCTAAGAGAGTATCAATTATCCTGCAGGCTTGGGTTAGCCAAATTAAATGGTGCATGGCAATTGTAAAAAAGAAAATCCAGGCATGTTCACTCAACCAGATGGAAGACAGATTGTTATTTGTGCAGTTTGATTTTTATGCACGGGATTAATGTTTTTTTTTTCACAATGTAAAAATGTCTTACTAGTCTTTGCGAGTTTGAAACTGTGAACATAACAATACATACATTTAAAACAATTATATTGATATATTTCTCCACCTGATTTGGAAGTGATGGTCTGACTGGAGCATTTTTGGACAGGAAAAAACAAATTTCACTATATCACTGCCCACCTCATTTTGTAATTTCTGGCCATCTGTCCTTTTTGAAAAGCTATGGCTGCTTTTGTAAGCCTGACCTCCTTTCAAAACACTCTCCCAGTGGCTCAGCCTGTAATAACTCCTTCCCCTCTGGTGTTTCCTCTGGCAAGCCAAGTGCCATCCTGAGGACACAAGCATGTGTGCTGTCCTGTGTGAGCAACAAGGCGCACTGCCTTGATACCAATTACCATGAAGTCAAGTGGACAAAACACGAACATCTGGTGCCAGAGGGTTGCACCCTCACATATAGGTCCAAGCTCAATTTGAGGTAGATGTCCTAGTGTTTAGGTGTCTTAATACAAGATAAAACAAATTTTACTTTATGACAGTGCTCATTAAATACAGTCAATCAGACGGACCAGTTCTCCCTCACTTGGAGGTAAGAAAGGAGGCTTTGCATGAAGATGCAAATATATTAATTAGAAAATAATGAATAGCTTTGCATGCATTTTTCAACCTTGACTTCCCAGATTAATCTGTAAACTTCTCCATTAAAATTTAAATTCTTTAAACCAGAGCCATACACAAGCTGTTTTCTTACTCCCGTTCATGCTGCTCCCATGAGATTTCTGACCATAGCTAAAAGAGCCCGCAATGTGTGTGTTCCAGACCGTCTGCAAATCTGGAGAACATCCCAAATGTCCTCCAGCTTTGCATTAGTTCCCACTGGACCCTTGGATAACAGTCCCAGTGGGCTCCTCTAATGCATGACCTGCTAGTGTTAAAAATTCTCATACTTTGCATTTAAACAACATCTACATCATATTGCTTAATGACTCTGTTCTGTTTTGTAATTATTCACCACTGTTCCTATAATGTCCACTCTATAGTCTAATTCACAGTCATAAAAGAGGATTATTAAAGGTAGATTCTGTTAATGTAGCTTTTATTCTTATCGAAAGAGCAGTTATTTCAAGACAATTTGATCCCTGACTCAAATTCTACAATTTTCATCCTGCAAACCCAGCGCTTTTATCCTGTTAATTTTGACTGCTAGTTATCACAGCACAGTTTTAATCAATCAAGCGAGATTTTGCTTGGGTCCGCTGAGATCAAAATCCCAAGGTAGCCACACCGTTTTTTTTAAATAACTTATGACTGACATTGCACTCTGAACTTGTGTAGAAACCCTTGGAGGATTGTTCTTAATATTTAATCTAAATAAGATTCATAATTGCTGGGTAATTATGTTCAAATTTAAATACAAATACCTTCTAATCTATCTGTGGTCTCTCAGAATAAATCAAAAGCCCTTTTAACTTTGCCTGCTCAAGATGGAACTGTTTTGTTTCTGTTATGGCGCGCCTCCAGTGTCAATGTCACATACAGTAGGCCTACTGGTGGGGAAAAGTTGCAGAGCCGGCGCCAGAGGTAGCAGGTGGTAAATGGACTTGAGCTTGTATAGCGCTTTTCTAGTCTTCTGAGTAGAATAGAATATAGAATAGAATATATGTTTATTGTTGCCATTTGCACAGGTACAGGACAGTACAGGTACATTGGAATTTTTGTGTGTTTCTCACTGAGTCAGCTCTACAAAAAAGTTAAAAGTATATATAAAATAGGATAGCAATATAAAGAAAAAAAAGAGTAGAAAAGTTTAAAAAAAAAGTTGTAATGAAAAATAAACAAGTTGTGACTACTCTAAGCGTTTTAACTCCGCAGGTCACACCTAACCATCCGAACACTGATGGCAGAAGCTGCTATGTAAAGTAAATGGACTTGAACTTAGATAGATAGAGAGATACTTTATTGATCCCGAGGGAAATTCAAAGCATATAGTGCTTTTCTAGTCTTTTCACTACTCAAATCGCTTTTACACTACATGTCACAACTACCCTTTCACAACCATTCACACACTGATGGTAGAGGTTTTTATGTAATGAGATCATCAGAAGTAACTAATCCAATTCGTATGCATTCATACGCCGCCGACGAAGCAGCGGTAGCAATTCGGGGTTAAGTGTCTTGCCCAAGGATACATCGGACATCTTGCCGCAGGAGCTGGGGATCAAACCCCGACCCTCCGGTTTAGAGACAACTCACTCTGACCAACTGAGCCACAGCCACCCTGCATATACAGGTACACAAACCTTTGTAAGGTTTATAGTAACAGAAAGCAGGTGGAGTGACAGCAGAGCTTTTTTACAACATTGTTTATAAGAGCAATATTGATTGCACGTACAATGCAAAAAGAAAGAAAGAAATGTACTGATAGAGACTAATCTGTAATAAGTTCAGTGAAATCTAAAAGAGGCTCTTTTTGTTCATGGAGTCTCTTTTTTAATCAACTGGAATTATCCAAATGAACGTATTTAAATGAAAAACTCATCAGGGAAGCTGCTTTTCTATGTAGTCTCAAGTACAAAGACTCTGCCCTCTGCAGTGGTTCAAATATGTAGAATGTTTTCAGCAGCACTCCAGGAGTTGCTTTTGAGAAAATCTTGAATATTTCAAGAATTAATGTGTCTCTGGGTCTCTTGCCTACCACACGCTTCACCTTAAAAGGCAGCCCAAAGCCTAATAAGATAGGGAGTAAGTTTGAGATTAAAGAATGAATATTTTACATCTAAAGTGCCTTCAAACTTTAAATTCTCTGTCTGACCTCACATTTTAGAAGATGTCATGACGTCATTGGTGGCAGTGAGGTTAACGCAAGAGAAGTCCTGAATTATTTCTCTGTCTCCCTCTTCGCTCTTTTTTAATTTTGTCTTTAACCTTTGTGCACTGTTTCCACTGTTTATTGCACCCCTCTACCTCGATGCAATGTTACTTTCATCACCTGTTCCCTTTTAGGCCATGAGGACATTTACCATGTCTACCTTGTGAGTTAATTGCATGAGTTCTCACAGCTAAACAACACAATAAATCACTTGTCAGTCCCATATGGCTGTTCCAAAAATGACTCATGAGACGTTTCTGGTCTGCCACCTTAATGATGATTAAGATTTGGTAGGTTACAGCAATTTATGGATCATAGTGACTTGCAGAAGAATTGATGAAGACAATGGTGATAAACCTTCTTCAGTTTTCTCTCACAAAGAACGGATGAACCATTTTACATCTCTTATCTGAGAGGCCGTCCAGAGAGTTATTTTCCACATGGCCCCTGAGCCGTAAAACAGGCCTGCAGAACTCACAAAGATCACTGTGGAGTTAAAGGCAGAAGAGAGCCTTTTTACTATGGACCCACTTACTTTAGAGGTTAGCAATAAAACTCCTTTCAGATTTAAGAGACAAAGGAATACTGCCTGCCAGGTACTGACTTTACTCTATATTGACATTGTCATAACAACAGATGTTGTACATATTTGCCCTCCAACAAACTATTAGAAACACGTACTTCTCTTGATTAATTCAATGTATTGAAGCAAAATGATGGAGAACTTTGATTTGGTGTGTTTTGGTGCCCACCAAAGGTCTCAACAAAGTGCAACTGCAACTCTCCTAAAGCACACATAGGGCACCAGAGCCACTAGAAATGGATTGCGCTAGCTAATATCAGCATGAATTGCGCAGAAGTAACACCCGCAATCTGCACCTTTTTTAGCACCCTATCCACAAAATAATTTGCACTAATTATATGCCGGCGCTAACACGCCCACAAAGTTGTCCTGATGATGATGACGATGGTTTTGTTTAGATGGTTTCTATACTGATTAGAATTTCTAGATCCTTGCTTGTGTTGCACTTACTCTCTGATGTACGTCGCTTTGGATAAAAGCGTCTGCTAAGTGAATTGTAGAATGTTCCTGCTCCGTGCAGTCTGCTCTTGTTTTGCATCTGAATGTGGAGAAAAGCCATCTGCACCTCTCTACCCGGTGATGAGCTCTCATGCTCTCTGAGCTGTTGAGTTCATATGAAGATGGTGAGATAGGAGGAGGGGAGGGGAAACTTCAAGGTTTATTTTGATACCGGACTTGAAAAATGTATCTTGAGTTTCATTGTTAGCGCAGAAAAAAGCTGAGTGGAGCAAGCAAGGGCAACTGTGGGAAAAAACAACAACTTTCATCCTTGTGCGCAACGGCTCCAAACCTCTTCACAGAAGAGATGAAGTGTCAACTCGCCGACAGCCCTGGACTGATTTAAGCGCTGATTGTGATAATAACAGACATATAAAGCCTAAAAACCCGTAAATGAAAAGGTTATGAACTAAATTGTACTACAAACATGAATAAAAAGATTTTGAAATTGATCAGATCTTCAAGTTTAACCGATTGTGATTTCAGAAACACTTTGTTTGTTTATTCCCTCTGAAACTACTATTGTAATTGGCAAACTAATATTTTCATCTTACAGCAGAGAATATCGTTTTAATTAGGGAGCACAACAAAGATACTGATCATTGTCAAATATTTTGAAAGGAAAAATATTAGAGATGTTGCTGACGTGATGCATTCCTGCCCCTAAAAAAAAACATCAAAAAAGAAAGACATCCAAAGTTTACCCTTTGACACTCCTACTATGACTTTCACACTCTTGACTGCAAAGCCCTGCGCCTATGTAGACAGGTTCAAGGCAGATGTTGGCCAACCCAATCTTCTTTCCTGACATCCTCACCAAGGGAGAAGGGGGTCTCAAGGGAGACGAGGGTGTCTCAAGGGAGAAGGGGGTCTTGAGAGAAGGCCTGAGCTTCACCGAACATCCTGCAAGGTCAGCACCTAGCAAAGTTTCAAAGACAAAACTGTTGTAGAGTAGCTTGCAGTAATAGGAGAGTCATTAACCCATTGGGTCATGGTATCATTTATTGGTCCAATTATAGTTTGAGTTGTGCTTTGAGTGGGAGAGTGGGTGACGACCCGCTGCCACACCGAAGGGCCACGCGGCCTCGGGTGACCATGGAGTCAGTCAGTACAGATTAATGCTGAGCAGTCAAAATGTTGTTCAGATTCATAGAACTTATTTGAAATTCTAATAAAATCCCCAAGAAACTAAATATGTCAAGTTGAATTTAAGTGAGCAATCCTTTTTGTTTTACCTTGATGGAAATTGATCTTTCCAGAGTTAATACGGATGCTGACTCTCTGGATTGATAACCAAAAGAGTAAAAGTATCTATTATGGCCCTGGCGTATTTCCGTGTGGTGTGTGTGAGAGTGAGAACTCTGTGTGTGTGTGCGTATGAGGATCTTTGATGCTGCTGCAGGTGGAGATCGGAGATTGGCTGGAGGAGCTGAACAGCTGGAGGGAGGACACGGCCGTCATTGGTCCGGAGTCTGGCCGCAAATCTTAAAGGCCTTTCCGGGATCCTCAACAAGAGCGGCGAGTGTTGTAAACTGACAGCAGCAGATCGTTTCTCCCTCGGCCTCCAAACTTTTCTAGATTGTTGTTAAAGCCTTGTTCCTTAGTAGTTTGTTAGTTCTGAATATTGTGTTTTTTGTTGAGTGAGTCTTTTGTTTGAGAAGCAGTTTACTGCCATTTTCTTTAGTGCTCACTTTTCTCCTGTTTTTGGGTTTTGTTGAAAAGTTAGGTTTAGAGATTGTCTTTGGTCTGATAGGTGTTTGAATTTGTGTTATAAAATAAATCCTTGTTTAAATCACAAGATTACTTTTGCCTTTGGTTTGGGGACCAGGGAAGTAACTTGTTTCAGGTATTTTTATGTTACAAACCTGCCCCCCTAGACGGGTGCGTAACAGTATCATCGGAAATTACATCATTGGTTTGAAGCAATTAACATCAGACTGATATGGTGTTATCACACATGCACAAATCTCCTAAAAATATTCAGAACGAGATACATGAGTGAACGCAAACAACAATTTCTTTTTTTCAATTTTTCATCTGACTTTACCTGGAATTTCCCAGCGAGCTCCCTGGTAAAATTGAGCCACTGTGTGAATACAGCAGGGACTATTCAGAAAAAATCACAATGGAAAAGCCGATGGGGGCGACGACATTTATATCATGCAACAGGTGTGACTGTGTGCTTATGGTGAAGCTGCCTCACACTCTTCTCTGGTTGTAATTATAGTCCTTACCACCCTTTTGTTGACACCTTCAATAACATGTTACGTTGATACAGAGGCGAAACTGTCAGCATTGCTTCGTACTTTGCTGCTTCATCTGCTGCTTTGTACATAATGTGTCGCCTCCTGAGTTTCTAGCTGTGAGGAGCACATGTGAAAAGGCAACATTCAAGAACATCTGTGAAAATAGTATTTTTCTGCTTTTTTTGGCAAATAAAGCTTATTTTTTCTTACAAAAACTTAAATGACTTGCCTTCGACTAGGAGCAAATCATGGTCATGAATAAAGTTTAACACAACTCAATGTGCATTATTTAAAACTCAAAACTAAATCTGCCGCTGCCATCATGCACTATAACAAATGGTGTGTAATACTGTGTGTTTCCATGCATTACATTTTGGTCTGCACAGTGCATAACTGCAGCACTGGACTCCTTAACAAGCAGCAGCCCACCATGGAGTCAGTCAGTACAGGTTCATGCTGCGCAGTCAAAATGTTGTTCAGATTCATAGAACTTATTTGAAATTCTAATAAAATCCCCAAGAAACTAAATATGTCAAGTTGAATTTAGGTGAAATAATTATGAATGCATGCAGCAGCTTTGAACTAATGAGATGATGCAACGTTTTAAAAAAAAGTGTGGATACTTCAATTTGAATATTTCACTCAGCATAAACATCATAGATTGAACTAAAGGTGATTCAGAGAACCACAGCATTTAGCCTGAATTAAAGAAAATGACAGGTGATACATTTGAAGCTTAAAGGTGCACTTTGTAGTTTTGGTAGAGAAATGTGAAAGTTGGATAAGTGTACAGATTCTGTGGTATATTTCCATAACTCTAAATATAAATTTTCCTCAGGAAAATTTGGTCCCTGTACTACTGTTTAAAGATAAAATGATACACAAGAAGTTATGGGTGGGGGTCTGCAACATTGAAACCGTAACTCTCCTGGTAGCTTTTTTAGCTCCAAACAGTGTTCCAGGGACCAATTTTTTCTTTGAGTAAACTTTGTGTATTCAGTTCAGAAAATATAGCATAGACTGGTTTCACTTCTCCAACTTTCAAATTCCACTACCAAACTACATAGTGCACCTTCAAGTAGAGTGGTAAATTTGATATGAAGAGTTTTTTTTTTATATCTATGCCAGAATTAAAGGTCACATTTTAAACTCCTTTTCAACAAGTTTACATAAGTCTCAGAGCTCCCCAAAACATGTATGTGACGTTTCTTGTTCTAAATCCACTCTGATCCTGCATTTGATCATGCCTATCAACCCCTCTATTTCAGTCCTGCTCAGAACAGGCTGTTTCTGTGGCTGTAGCTTTAAATGCAAGTGAGCTGTGTCTGACCACGCCCCTCTAGAAGGGGATGTGACTTGGGCTTTCTTGCACCATGCCCAATTGTTTACGGTGAGAAGGCAGACTCAGAGGAAAGAACACACTTTGAGAGTTTCAACCACCTGGGGGAGGGGTTACTGCCCTTTGTGATGTCATGAAGGGAAAATCTCCAAATCGCCTGTTTAAGCACACATTTTCTGAAAAGCGGAGCAGGCAAACGATGGAGAGGATGGACTTTTCTAAGAATTGGGGGTTTGCAGACAGGCTAGGGACACATGTTAGTATTTAAAAAAACATGGTTAAGTTTACTCTGCATATTATGTGACATTGAAACTGCAAGTGTGGTGTGGCACAGAACTTTCCAGATTTCATCAATCAATGAAAAATAAAAAAGAAATGTAATTCATGTCTTGATGGCTGCACTTGAATCACTTATCCAAACATCTCTATTCATAGGTACTGTATCTTTTCATACTAATTTACATACAGCACAATGTGCATTGTCTTTTAACTACTTGAGATTTAGTACAGCAAATGCAAACCCAATGAGTCATAGACTTATTAAGAGTCTTGTATAAACTGTATGAAAAGAGTAGACATTTATACTTTGAAGTCAATGGAATGAAACGCAGTAATTTCATTTTGTATAGGTCTGGAGTTCCAAAGAAACATTCTTGTCATAATTGTTTAACTGGAGGAGTGCTGATACTGGCAAGATCTCAAACTGTCAAAAGTTTCTTCTTCAACGAAAGCTGATCTGCTCCAATTCAGCACACCCCGATTTGTATTTTTCATCACATTGTGTCCTGTCCCTGCTGTCACCCTGCCGTCCATCTTGCAGTGCTTCCAAACTGCTCATCCCTATCGTAATGACCTCCTCAGGGACCTGGAGGCGCTGTCTGCGATGCCCCGGCTGTTTGGTGAAGGACTTTGCCACTTCATGTGAAACATAAAGAGCGGTGACAGAGCATGGTGCCGACTGTCCTCTTGTTAAAAGCGCTCAGAGCAGAGTGCATAGAAAACCTTCACACCGAGATGAAAAGGACAGTAAGTTGAAGGGTGAGACCCTTTTCTCTTGGTGTGATGATGGGGAGGGATGGGAAGCAAAAAGTCCCTTTGATAGTTTTTTTTTTTTTTTTTTCTAATACAGCTTCTCATGTTCTCCAGTGAAATGTATTTCCTCGGAACTGAAATATGAAGCACATTACAGCAAAAGGGGATTATGCTGTTACATGCTTTAGTATTCAAAGTGTCTGCATGGTATGTTTTTAATCCACTTCAGGACTGTCGTTGCTTATATTTCAAAACAAACTAGACGAAAAGGCAATTTATATTCTTAATCAATGCTGATACCTACAGCATAGTGCTCCAAACGTTTAAAGACAGGAAACGATTTTATGTCTAGTACAGTCTACCAGCACATTATTACTAATATCATATGAAGTTGTACATTGATATTAGAAATGAAAACATGAAGTGTGAAACTCTAATGTTCCAGTGCTGCAGGCCTTATGGTCTCTTTTGGGAACACTAAAACATTGAATGCTCGCTGAAGAAGAGTTTTAGAACGAATAATGTGTTCAACTTTTCTCAGTGTGTGATATGTAACTTTAACTCTTATGCAGTTAAATAACCACTTTAGATGTGCAAATATTTCCCAGAGTCTTGCTCTTCATCCCACAGCAGCACCCTTACTTTCCAAAAGTGGCATGTATAACAAGCAAAAGCACACATTTCATAGCACTTCATCTGCGATTAAAGTCCAACAGAATCATTGAAAACAATTAGAATCACATCTAGGCCTGACATGTGGCAACCCCCTCTGGCTTCAGCTCCAGATCCACTGGTCTCTTTAATGGTAATAAAAGTGTCTATTTTGGGGTAAGGGTGTGACGGTACTGTAGCTCCTATCAGTCTGCTGGTTTGGCAATAATCTGTTTGGAAAAACAAACCTGGATGTTCAGGTGTCTCTATAGGAAGGTAATGATGGTGATATAGCTGCCTGTGCTGATGTGCTTATTTGTGCTTGTTTATGACATATAGCAGGGCAAATCAAAAACTTGGGGCAGCTTGTTATGATAGATGGTATTCTGCTCCATTTTGATATAAATCATGTTTAGCAGGCAGTGGAACTGCGACATATTCTTTTACTGAAGTAAAAGTAGGATATCAACAATATTTTGTTATTTTATTTTACATTAAGAAGGGGAACTTCTAGTTGACTCTCTGTTGTTGGGAGACATGCTTCTCACACACATGGGCCTAACATACTATAGTGTTTTAGTACTGGAAATCAGTCTTCGTCTCAAGGACACTTTTTGAAGGTCTTGTCTCGGAATAAATAAGCATTTTTACTCGGTCTTGTCTTGGTCTTGGTCTAAATTTTTAATTTTCGTTACTGTGATTAGAAGGAAAATGCCCCCGTCTACAAGAATTAATAATCTACATCAACCTACATCGATCAAAATTAAACATGTACAATTAAAAATTAGAACTATACCAAGAAAATACATATAACCCATACAGGAATAACAATAGAAACCTATGTACAATTGAATAAAACCTATGTAGAGCTTACAAACACCGGTAAAAATAATCAATCACTCAATCAATCAATTTTTATTTGTATAGCGTCAACTCATAACAAGTGTTATCTCGAGACACTTTACAAAAAGCAGGTAAAATACCTTACTCTTTGTCTGTTAACATTACAAAAGAGCAGGTAAAAAGACCTTACTCATTGTTATGTTACAAAAAGCAGGTAAAAGACCTTACTCATTGTTATGTTACAAAAAGCAGGTAAAAGACCTTACTTATTGCTATGTTACAAAGATCCGGCCTATCCATCATGAGCACTTTAGCAAAGCAGCAAAAGTTACAGTGGTAAGAAAAAACTGCCTTATTAAAAGGCAGAAATCTTCGGCCGGATCCCCGGCTCATGACGAAACAGCCTTCACAGGCCTAGACTGCGCCGGGCTTGGAAAGGGATAGGGGGAGAGATGGGATAAGATGCAGGAAGAGGGATAGGGAGCAAGGGGGTGGGGGGAGGCAAGCCGTCCATCAACAATCCGGTGGGGAGGAGGTTGTTCTGGCAGTTTTTAAATCTTGACCTGACAAAAGCATTAAAGTTTCCAAGACAGGGAGCGCCCACAAGGGCTGAAGGGCAGTACTCGGGTGGCCTGGCACCTCTCCAGCAACCATACCAACTTCCATATTTTGGTCCACAGCGGGTCCCTACAGACTGAGCTACTGACACCCCCCAAATACAAAAAAAACCCATTAGAATTACAAGCATTTCTTCAAGGTTATTCAAAGTTTTTTTTTCCAAAGACAAGAAACAACTTACAGTCATAATGACCGTAATGACAGTCTTTACGGATATTTTTCAAGCAGTTAGTCAAACAACAGGAGCTGCACTTAAATGTTTTGATGCTGCGGCCTTTATTCACTGACAAAATGATATGCTTCAGCTGAGTGACGATGCCGTCGTTCATTACAGATTGCTGACAGTTATCGACCATGTACACTACAACCATCAACATTATGTTTTGTTCTTTGTTTTTATTTGGTTTAGCACCAAACTTACCTCCAGAACCAGCCAAAGGATCTGTGCTCTGAGAACATCAGATTTGCAAACAGCTGAAGAAAGTAAAATTGCTCATCCTGCTCATACATACTTTTGGAAATCCCAGCATGCCAGGACATCTCAGACAGCAGTGAGCAGTTCATGACATTACACTATTTGTTTCGAAAGTAGATGTCAGTGACAGACCACCAGAGTTTGAAAGTGATAGTGAACTATCTGACTTGAGTCAAGCTGACCTTTTTTTCTCATGCTGTCTGTTGTGACTAGTCCTCTTTCTCTATCAGCCTTCTTAACTCTGTCATAGTTATTTTAGTGGTTTGAGGTCATTTTTTAGACTCAGTTTGCATTGTTTTCCGCCTCACCCTGTTGCTCATGTATGTCAATATGGCCGACTTGACCAACCCTAAAGCCATTCATCGAGCATTGACTGCGAAACAGAATACTTTATTTCTAAACTTTCGTTCTGCTCCACTTGCATCCAATCTACTACAGGCTCTCTTTGCCATACTATACCCACAATATGCACACAAACTACGGCCAAGTAATAGACTGGAGTGTTTCATGTCATATTTTAGCATCTTGAAAACCTTACCTTGGTGAAAAAGGGGCTGATTCTAGATTCTATACAAAGTATTTGACAATGGAAAACCAAAATGAGTGACTCCAGTTGCTCATTTACGCTCAGTCAAGGCAAGACAAACTTTACCGTGCACTGAAAAATAGACTGAAGTATTAAACTATTTGTGTTTTGATCAGTTGATCAGTCATATGTGCAGGGGACAAAATTTTTCATTTTTTGTCCATTGTACAAAACAGTAAACATGAATATGCAGAAGGAGGGGAGCAGCCCCTCAAGGCCTTGTAAAAAGCAGCATTAAACTTTGCTAATTAAACTGAACTCTTCCCCTCCCAACAGTGTGCATGACTTTGGGGATGTAAAGGCCTTCCTCAGGTCCTCTCTCGGCCTCTTAATGGTCTCCTGCAGCAGCTCCTCTGCTGGAACACTGCAGGCTGCAACAATCGATAAAGAGAAACTTCATGAATAGAGAATAGCTCCTCCATTATAAACAGTTACTATTTTGAACAGGCCGACTGCAGTAAAATGGCTTGATTTAAATGCATCGAATGCTGAATGACACCGCAGCTCACAGCTGGTAAAAGTAATCTGTAACCCTCTGTAATGGCCTGAAGAAAAGAGCTAGCATACATTGAATCAATGAATTACACAAACATCTCGGTGCATAAATAAGGCCTATTATTAAACCGTGGCAAAGTAAACATTTTTCAGAGTGGCATATCACATTAATGTTTGTGTTCGCGAGGATGCCTCTAGTTTTCCATTTGGCTTGTGGGTCGCTGTGAAGCTGTGAGGAAGAAATCAAATCAAATGAACAGGAAAAACAGAATAAGAAAAACAAAAAGCAAAGCATTCTAATAATATGTTCTGAGATATTTTCTCACTTCATGCTCAGTGTTACTAACATTTGATTTCATACTTATTGTATTTGCATTTTAAGAAGTTATGTGACATTCAAAGACCATAAGGAAGAAATGTAAAAACAGGAAAACTAACAGACGGATGAAAAAGAGACAAAGAAAACAAGGAAAAAGAATAATAGCTGATCATATAAATCTCAGATTCAGTAGCAAATCAACGTCTGATACATTGATGGTAGAGGGAAACAATGTAATAGGTGTATATGGCTACCATATAGTAGACAGATCTGTGCTTCCATGTATGTGTATGCATTTCATACTTGTATGTAGATTCCTTAAAGGGGACATATTAGACACATTTTCCACCTTTTCAAACAGTCCCCTGTGGTCTAAATGAAACATCTGTGCTGTGCTTTGGTCAAAATGTCACATGAATCAAGCATCAGAGGAGGTTTGTGACCCTGTATAAACCAGCTCTCTCAGAGCGCTCTGTTTTGGTGTGTGTGTCTCTTTAAATGCTATGAGCCCCCCCCCCCTGAGTTTTCCCCGTAGACATCACTCCTCTGTAGCAAGAAAAAAAATGGCGGATCTGCTCAAAACTTTCGCTCTAGGCTGAAGGTGGAGTCCATGGGTGGAGATACCAAGGGAGGGGAGGGTATTTTTTTTTTTTTTTTTACCAGAATCCCACTGTGACATCACAAGGAGAACAAATTTGAAACAGAGCATTTTTATCTGTTTTGTAAGTCTTATGCAGACCACAAACAAAGGACTGGATGGGTTTATTTCACATTTTGTGGGTCTTTAGACACTCAGGTTACCCAAATGTGTTCAAAAACAGTTGTAGGGGATTTTTCACAATTTGTGGATTTGTATGTCCCCTTTAATAAACTGCAGGTATAAGGTCAACATGCACAAGTGCTTGCTTGTGAGGATAAGAATTGACTGAATCTCTGAACGCCAATGAGATAATAATTGGATTAAACCATCAGTCTCTGCTTGAGAAATAATTTGTCCTCTGGTAGATTTTCTGATCAAATCGTCCAACCTTTTCAAATAGTTTGTTAAGTTAGCCAGCTAGTGTTCTCCCCATGCAGAAGGCTTACACATGGATTTGTTTTTTATCGCGATCAAATGGAAAAACTTGAAACAGAAACACACGAAAGGTAATGCAGATTTTAACCTTTCTTATTTGGACATTTTGAAGCATCTGAAATAACAATAACGAGTTGGACAGCACAGCTGAAATATGATCAGACAAGGACAAGCGTTTGTGTTCACTGGATAACTGTAAAGGGAGCCAAACAAACTGTGCCTGTCCATCTTATCCATCTCTGTTTGCCAGAGGCTTCACTGTTGGGACTGGAGCTGTGGTGATTCTGGGTAAGTTTTCTCTTCCCCAACTGATGCATGAAAAAAAAATAGTGTCTGCATTATTTATTAACCCTGTAGCCAAGTTTATATCAGATCATTTTGCCTGCTGACTTCATATTGTTAAACTAAAGTGATCATTTTCATTCAATTATTTATTTGAATATGGCAGTGTTGCTGTGGAGCTGTAATTATTTGCAAACTATAAAATGAATAATTTCATGACTCTATCAGTGTTCTCTCCCTCTCATTTTTTCCCCCTTAATATTACCCAGCATCATTATTTTCTCTTTGAATTTCAATGTGTATTGTTCTCTTTCAAAGAGAGCTGTGCTTGATTCTCTGTAAGAACAAAACTTCTAAAAGTGACCAGAAGAATAAATAACAGCAAATATCTTAAATTATAGGACTTTCTTGTAACTTGTATGGTATAGACAAAGTGTTTTCATTTGATTGATGTTCCTGTTTGACATATTAGGTCCACAGCAACCAATTACATTTAGCATGAAATGTTTCCAATCTACTTCCCATCTAGTGTCTACAGGAGCCGCTCCCCCCTGCTGCGTTTCTGATGTTTTCAAATAAGTTGCTGTCACTAAATCAGATTTCATGTCAGTTTGCCTGTTCTGAAGTCATGCAGCAAGCTGATTCTTCACCAATGCACTGATTGTTCAAAGTAAGGTCTTTACTGTCAACAATCATATCGAGTCTTTCTCTTACTTAGGTTGTGTTTTATGTATTATTATCTTGTGCGATATGGGTCATTTGTCACATATGTTAGTGTTTTTTTGGTATACATTTGTATGTGCTTTTCAGTTTACATGTGAGTTGTTGTTTGTCTCTATTGTTTTTATTTATTGATTCTATTGCGGAGACAGCTAATTGTGTGCAGCACAAGACAAATTTCACCAAGGGTATCTTATAGTGTTTTATCGTGTCCTCTCGTATCCTATCGAATTGTATCGTTCACTATACGGGATGGGATAGTATAAGGTAGAAAAGCTTTTTTTTAAACTAACATAATATAACCAACAAGTATAATTAAAGTAACACTTATCCTACATATAGAGTGACAAAGTTTGCCTAAGGGCAAAATAAATGTTGTCACATTCAAGTTAAGTGAACTTTGACCATATAGGGCAAGGGGTAAATATTAAGTGGCAGGTTTAGGGTTCTGGATAACACTTAAAAAGTGCAGATTTTTGAGGAGATACAGTAATGAGCGAGGTCTTGACCTTGGTTACCTCATAGCTAAACGTCTGATTAACAGATACATATTTAGGTGCCTGTCAAAACCTGCACATTTGCCCTCTCAGTACAACTTTAGTCAAGGTGACTAACAGTCAAATGCATCATGGCAAATAATAACAGACAGCATACTAGATAGCTCACTGTCATTTCTACAGAATAATTATTTTGGATATTTCATGAATTTGGAAAAAGTACACACGTTATTGTTTTATGACTGGAAGGGATAAACTAACAACACAACAGCCCAGGCTGCATGTCTGGATGACTATGTCAAATGTATCTTTTATCTTTAAAAGCGGTTCAGTGGATCATCTCTCAAGTGGAAGATATTTGGTTTGATCCCCAGCTCCATGCAGTCACATGTCAAAGTCTCCTTGGACAGAGACATTGAACCCAAATTCCTCCCGGTGCTGCATCTGCTTGTGAATGTGTATGAATGGACAAGTTAATACTGATGAACTCTTTATGTCGTAGCCTCTGCCTTCAGTCTGTTAATGTGGTGTGAATAGGTGAATGTGAAACACAGTGTAAAATGTGCAGAAGGCTATAGGCTCAAGTCCATTTACCTTTTATTGAGCACCACCTTTCTGCTACCTCACCTTGATCACATCCATTGTCTTTTCCTGCCTCCCCTCACATAACCTGCTGAATTATACAGATTGTCAAATCAGATTCAGAATCTTCATATTAAGATGAAGGAAGGTGTTGGCATGAGCATTGAACACAGTGTTGCTAGGCAACGCCTAATGTACCGTGGCAAATCTCTACAGATGTATATGAGAGGTTTGAAATATTATTCAGACACTGCTGAAGCGTGACGCTGACACCCCTTACTGCTACAGCTGCTACATTATGTGTTCAAATTGCATCATTTTCTATTCCGGTCTGCCTTCATACCACAAAAAGGAAAGAAAAGAAAATCAATTTTCTACCTCTTCTTCCAATTAAAGTTGTTGTGTGTTCCTGGAAAACAAACAACTTTTTGTGGAAAAAAATCCCAAGTTCTCTATAAAAGTGTCCTTTCAAGCAGTCATAAATCCTGCCCCAACAGGAATGGCAGAATCTCCCCATGCCCTTTGTCCACTGCTCTGATGTGAACACATTAGGGACCCATGCCCGGATCCGAGTACAAAGCCCAGTTCATTTGATTAGTGTGAACACAAAGATACCATACTCAGGCACCATACACGAGTCCGCTTGAAGAAGTGGTCTCGGGCACAGTTCATGTGTACTCACGTACGGTCCAGAGTCCAGTACGGAGATGTGAACGCAACCGCATCCTTTCGCTTCTGAAACTGTCATACCTGTTCAGCATGGACCCATTTTGTCCTCTGAGCTGCACGGTAGTTGTGAAAGTAGGAATAAGGTCGTTTTTGGCGCCTCAGAAATTACAAAAACCTCCACAGTTAGCAGGATTGACTCAGAGTGGTTGCCATGGTTGCTTCTTCTTCATTCTGCTTCTCGACAGATTTGTAAACCAACTGCAATCAGATGTATACACAAGTGCACTCGGGCACGGAACGATGTTACTATTGGAGTATTAACGTTTTAAAAATGTAGGTTAAAGAATTAAGTGTTACTGCCTAAGCGTTATAAATGTGAGAGAACAGTAGACTGAGTTTGATAAAGAGCTTTAAAAAAGACACAAACAGTGTTCAAATGACATCCAAATATAAAGATAGAAAGACTTTAAAATCTCTTTAAAAATATTCAAAAGGAAAGACAGAGCAGTTTGACTAGAAATAATGATTGAACGTTCAAAATCTCATGATAAAAGATGTTACAAAGGTGAAAATATATATGACAAAAGGAAGACAAAATTATGTTTTTTTCCCCTCCATGAGTATATTTTGTGCAGTTTGTTATACAGAAAATAAGCAGTCTGAATATAATAAGTGCAAATAATAGTCTTGCTATTGAGCCTGTTGAATGAAAAGAAATGTTACTTGCAGCCATGCATGTTATTTATCTCATAATTTTTCAAGATTTCATTCTTCTGATGGATTTGGGCTTTATTTTTGTGCCTGCGTTTCTGTGTGTCAAGATAAGCCTCCTTTTTTTCTATGTGTCAGAACGTTAATTATAATTGCCAATGGAGCCTCAATAATTGAATTGGAGAGGAGGCAGAAAAAAAAAAGAGTGAAATCAACCTTGGAAAAATAGCTACAATAAACACATCACTGGGGTAATTCTTTGCATAGAACAAGTATCACATTATGTGTTTTGGCAAATCTTGGTTGGCAATTTATGGAATATTGTTGACATTGTTGAAATTGCCAAAATGACAAGTTCTCATTGGATCAAGGTCACAGCTGATCTCAGTTGCAAGGTTTTTCGTGCCACATGTAATTAAAGCTGAAGATAAAAAATAATTGTTATTTTAGTTGGTGGGGTTATTTGTTGAACCCCACCAACTCAGTAGCATCTTATTTCAGTATATTAACTTCAAGACCTTATTACCTGATAATTTTCTGCAAATAATAAACAACCGGGACCATACCTTGGGTTCATTGAATCCCATTCTAAAGCCTGAATATGTTATGAGTGGAACGCCCCACATCTATACCAAGGACAGACAAGAACCTGGGACTAAGCAAGGCTTTTCAGATTACTGGTCTTGAAACACACAAAAGCACAAAATGTTTACGGGAACAGCTCAATCATCCATCTTCCAAACCGTCCAAGGTTTGTTCCATTTTTTTCTTTTGTAAACATGGATGTTTTCTTTGGATGTTCTTGAACTACAAGGCTATAGAGGTTTATCTTTACAGAGCAGCCTTTACAGAGGTTGTGATTACATTTCATTTAGCTTAGCAGCAGTGTTTCTAGCTTGTTTTTTTTTTTGGT
Source organism: Labrus mixtus (assembly GCF_963584025.1). Taxonomy (NCBI): domain Eukaryota; kingdom Metazoa; phylum Chordata; class Actinopteri; order Labriformes; family Labridae; genus Labrus; species Labrus mixtus. The sequence continues at coordinate 12,372,219 of NC_083624.1, forward strand.
TTTTCACAATATCCTTACTATGACGGCTTTTACATTGAACTTTAACCTAAAATAGAATGTTATAGTAGAAAATTTATCATATGACATGGAGAAGAATGACAGTTTCGTCGTTTGTATACCTACAGTGTGGGTAACATACTGTATACTACATTGAAGATTAACTTAATTGGTTGAATCAAAGGCCGTAGCCTAATCATTAAATAGAACAGAAGTCAGAAGCCACATTTTAAACCAATGCAGCTCTTGTGGGCTTACTAATCTTACCCTGCTGCCTCGTATCAGCTGCCAGCATCACTTCACTATGAAAAGGGGATTCAACTATTCCCTTTTCTAATTATTACTGGATGTTTGTCCTGCAGAATTGAATTCTTTTAGAAGCACGATGAATAGCATCAAATTGTTAAATCTCACCTAGAAATTGTTTCCTTGTGTGGAGCCAGGTTTCTACCTAATTAGGGCAGAATCATTATTTTGAAAAGTTGTTGAAGTGTTGATGCTGGATCTACCTACTCTGCTCAGGCTTCATTAAGAGCTCTTTCTATTTGTGATAAAGACGAGGATGGCATGCTGCATTAAAAACAAAGCAAGTGTGTCAACAATTCATTTTTCTAACGCTTTAAAAAAACTTTCTTTAACGAGTGAGTACTAAGTCAAAAACAGTTTTATTTCCCAGTTGTAAAAACAAACACTTGGAGTAATGCACACAATTATAATTGCATACCTGCTATTGTAGACAATGTTTGCAATGGTGAACACATGCAGACTTTCAATGACTGGAGGACAAGCCCACCTGTTTCCCCTTTGAATTTTACCCTGTGAAAACTAAAACCAAAAAAAGTCACAATCATCCTGAAAAGAAAGCAAACAGGTCTTAAGAGCACCTCTAGCTTGAGGGGAAGATTGATTACTTTGTGGGCAATTATGTTCTCTGTATTCACTTTGAAACATTAAGTACTTTTGTGTGAAAGCCCTGAGAGCTCAATACAGTCCAATTTGTGATCACACCACAAAAAAGGAAGGCTCAAAAAAAGACATTAATATAATTGCACAGGCTCCTTTAGGAAATGTGCCGTAAAGTCACAAAGCAAAATACAAAATACAGAACTTATAGAAAACTGAAGTATTCCCAAGCACCAAGTTCTAAAAAGTGCTGAACATGGTTGAGACACCTTTATTGAAGACATGGTTTGTTGTTAATGGAGTTTCTGAAGTTTCCCTTTTTAGTATCTTTCTTTAAGGCCACGTGTATATACCGAGTTTATACTGTCTTTATTTCACAAATTGAAAGTCATTCAGGTATGACATTGTCTGCAGTCTTGGTGATTGCAACGTTATCAATGACCTCTAAATAAAAGAGGTCTGTTCTTTCCTCACTTTCTTTTGCATAATGAATGTGTCCACTCATCTAATGCAGTAGCTGTTCAGGTGTGTTATTATGTAAAACTTTCTTCATCTATGAACAAAAGTGAAGATAAAGTAATTTATATCCAAAGTTATTATTTGGAAAAGTTGTCCATTCTGTCCTCCTTTATGACAGCGGACGAAAATTCTGTTAGACTCCAGCTAGCCAACCTTTTTTTTTTTTTTTTTAGGTTTTTACAGCCATTAGCCCCTGGTTATTTCATACCACAGCTAGTGGCTGCTGGTGCATTTTTCTCGGGGGGGGGGGCAATTTCTCACAGATGGACCTGGATGTACATCTTTTTTTGTTGACACAACAGATAATGGGAAATGCCATCACAGCAGAACTAACGTTGTAATTGCAGAAATTGGAACTCAGGAAAGGATCTATTATCAAATAACACCATATTCAGTCAACAGGCACAATCTGCTGACTTGTAATCCTAGTCTGGTTTGCTGCTCTGATCCATCTTCACAGTTTAGCTCTGATCCTGACACTGCATGCCTTCCTCCTTGTGTCTCAACTCACAGGCTGTATCATCCTTTGCCAACTTTTGGGTGGTGGTCCTTATGGATGCACTTTTATGGGCCCCTCAAAGCTCCTCCCTGCCTGGTTGTTTGGTTTTTAACTTCCTAGCTCAGCAGCAAATAGACAGAGTTGGGAAGGACATCAGTTAATTGTGTACGCCTGAGTTAATCACGTCTCATCTTATTTAAGTGGCTCTCTCTCTCTCCCCTCTCCATCCCAGGCATCCACCAGCAGGTTTGGTTTTGTTTGCGCTTCACTTCATAAAACTAGACTCAACCATACAATGCATTCATGACTGAATCATCAGACTTACAGAATTATGATTTTTTTTAAACTTTAGTTTATAATAAATTAACTTCCTTTAACCTTGCGTCATGTGTGGTACCCCTTCTTTGTCACTCATGTTGAGCCAGTTCATGACGGCGCTTACGGTACGGCTCCACTGGTTCCGTCAACGAATAGCGTCTCGACGCTTTCCATTCTTTTCCTATGGAGAGCAGGCAAGGCAGTCGCGCAATGCATTATGGGTTCTTTGCGACGCATCTCGAGAAAAGCTCCAGCATGTTCGCCGGACGAGAATAGACCTGAAGTCTATTCTATGCAAATGACTACAGCCCGGACTAGCTGCGCGTCTATCCAATCAGGTGCTTTCATTGAAACTACTTCAACAATTGCATAACCTACAGCAAAAAGGAGGGAAAACAAAATAAAATAATATATCAACCGCCATAAAGCACTTATACGCCCATCAAACGGCGTGATCACTAGCGTCCTCGCCGGAAGCAGTGGAGCTGTACCGTTATAGAACGTCAGGTGAAAGAAGGATACTTGCACCCCTGTGACGCATGCCGTGAAATGTGTAGCCAGTTGTGTCGTACTCATGCCCTGATTTTCAGGACTCGTGAATCGACTCACACTGCATACAGACGTAACACTTGTTTATTGATAAAGAATTTGTTAATTTCTTTCTTAGTTTTAAGTATAAGACCCAAAGGATTTATTCAGTTTTAAGGGAGCTGAAAGGTTAGTTCACCTGCTGATGTGTTCAGGTGCCATCTCGTTCAGCAATAGTTTGTGAGGTTCTGCTGAACAGATTGCAGTCACATCACTGTGGGCTGGGCCAATGGCGTCATTACATTTAAAATTCTGAATAAAAGCAGCAGGAGGGTTGCAGGTATTTTTGAGTTTATTAGACACCTGCAGCGATCCCACTGTCAAAGGAATGATCAGATTGAAAAGCAATCTGTAAGCGTATGCCACTTATAACAAGAGTTTAGACATAGGATGTGTCCAAAACCCTTTGAATCTTAATTTTGATATTGCAGATTACAACCTTTGTGTGAGTTCCCTTGCTCTTTATAAAATTAGTATATATATTTCAAACTAATTGATAAAAATCGTATTCAGTGAAAGTCTGTCATTCTCCTAATTTGTAGTTGTGAGGCGGCTCTCAAGCGCCCTCTATTGACCACTCACCACTCACAAAAAGGCATCCAAGGGCTACTCAGACCATGATTCAAGACATAAATGTGTAAGAAACATAAATGACTGAATATTTTTTGTAAAGGTTTACTATATTGCTGAAATCCTCGTCACATACAGCAGAAGTAATCATCACTTGAATGTTTGCATGTGCTTAAAACTGATGGTGAGTAATGCATTAATAAAAGGTCCCTGTAGTCAGGGGTTTTCTCAGTTCTATATTAAAAAAGGGGAAATTGCTGCAGGATCCCCAGAAGCACCTCTATGGTGTAATAAGGAACGGATGGGAAAGCTTCAGTTTTCAATGTTCATGTAAAATTAAAATTGTAATGGCATGGGAACGTGAGCTGAATCCAAGTCTGACTAGACGTCTGGTTGGGCCCTCAGAAATCCCAAATAATTTATATTTCAGTCTGCTGAGTTATCCACAGAATGACCATATGAGGATCTAATTTTGAGGGTCAACAGTGTAATTACTTTGACCCTTATATGCAAAGGGTGTCACTGTTTTCAAACTGTGTAGAGTCTCTAGACTCAAGAGTTTCTTGTTTACTGCGTTGTATGGTAATAAATCTATGCTAATGTGCACAAAACTTATTTTCCCCTGGTGATCATCACCACGTTTGGAACTCCATGTCTGCTTTAAACGCAAAGCTCCAAGGAGCTCTTTTATGCTCCCTCTTTGTGCTGCAAATGTCATCCTGTGGTAGTTGCTCCGCTCTCGATTCGGGACACTTATGTTTCCTCGTGAAAAATAAATGCCATGCACATCACATGTAGTCCCTGAAGAATAGGGGCGTGCCTTTAATTTGAAAGTACAACTGCTGCTAATCCAACTTAGTAAAACACTGTAATCAATATTTTGCTAACAGTTAGTATCTCACCAGTCCTTCCTTCCTTCCAATGTTGATAGTGTGAGTCATAAACTTTATAATGTGCACATCAGAACCTGTATTTCAGATAAACCTCGAAAGGAAATGTACAAAGCTTCATTTATTCTATAATGAAAACAGGATGCCTTCATGTAATAGTCAATTATGAAAAATCTCACAGGAAAGATTCTTTAAACAAGGGTGCATAATTCAGAGCACAATTGTCATGAATTGGCCTGAACCAACAGTCAAGCCGCCCAGTTTTATGTGGACACAACTGTCTCTGCCGGGCCCACAAAGAACAGAATACACAAGACACACAGGGCTCCATGCTCCCAACGATAAAGAGACACAGCCTGCCAGTATGGAATCTGCATAGCAAATTTGTTCCGCTGTGCAAAGTCAACTAAAAACAAATGGCTGGAAATTAAAGATGCAAACAGGTCAGTTTGTTTGCTCTCTTCAAGCGAAATAGTGTTTCTCAGCGATGTCTGATTATCTTCTCATACAGAATTTGATGTTCAAGATTCAAGATTAACTTTATTGTCTCACAAAGTGAGAAATTTGTCTTGAGCTCTTCATAGGCAGCAGCACGAAGCAGCCCGGCTCGCAACAGAGAGACAGCAGGATGAAAAATTGACTTTACATAAATATGACAGTGTACAGAAGGC